>NC_057813.1:123491031-123547836 GCF_018294505.1 Triticum aestivum | reverse complement strand
GGGGGCGCACCCTCCTCTCTCGTGGGAGCCTAGTGTCCCTTTCGGACTACTTCTTTCTTCCTAAAATTCTTAAATAATCCAATACTGATAAAAATTGCCATTAGAGTTGTTTTGGAGTCGGTATACTTACCGTACCACATACCTGTGCCTTTTTGGAGTCTGGAACATTCTGGAAAGTGTCTCTTATGTATTCCTCAGGGGTTATGGTTTCAATAATATTCGTTTCAACATTGATAGGATTTCCTGAAATATAATGCTTAATTCTTTGGCCATTAACCACCCCCGGATTTGTGCCTTCGAAGTTGTTAATTTTTATAGCACCGGAACGATAGACCTCCTTGATAATGTAGGGACCTTCCCATTTTGAGAGAAGTTTTCCTGCCAAAAATCTTAAACGAGAGTTGAATAATAACACATAATCTCCTACGTTAAACTCACACTTTTGTATCCTTTTATCATGCCAGCGTTTGACTTTTTCTTTGAAGAGCTTGGCATTCTCATAAGCCTGGGTTCTCCATTCATCAAGTGAGCTAATATCAAACAACCTCTTCTCACCGGCAAGTTTGAAGTCATAATTGAGCTCTTTAATAGCCCAATATGCTTTATGTTCAAGTTCAAGAGGTAAATGACATGCTTTTCCATAAACCATCTTATATGGAGACATACCCATAGGATTTTTGTATGCAGTTCTATAGGCCCATAATGCATCATCAAGTTTGTTGGACCAATTCTTTCTAGATCTATTCACAGTCTTTTGCAAAATTAATTTGAGCTCTCTATTACTCAACTCTACTTGACCACTAGATTGTGCGTGATAAGGAGATGCAATTCTATGATTGACATCATACTTAGCAAGCATCTTACAGAAATCACCATGAATAAAGCATGAACCACCATCAGTCATAAGATATCTAGGGACTCCAAACCTCGGAAAAATAACTTCCTTAAGCATTTTAATAGAAGTGTTATGATCAACACTACTAGTTGGAATAGCTTCTACCCACTTAGTAACATAATCAACAGCAACTAAAATATGTGTATAACCATTGGAAGCAGGAAAAGGTCCCATATAATCAAAGCCCCAAACATCAAACGGTTCAATAACAAGAGAATAATTCATAGGCATTTCTTGACGTCTACTGATGTTACCTATTCTTTGGCATTCATCAAAAGATACGACAAAAACTTACGAGCATCTTTGAAAAGAGTGGGCCAATAAAAACCAGATTGTAGTACCTTGTGTGCAGTTCTATCTCTAGCATGGTGTCCTCCATAGGACTCGGAGTGACATTTGCGTAGGATTTGTTCCTGTTCATGCTCAGGCACACAACATCTAATAATACAATCTACTCCTTCTTTATAAAGGTGTGGATCATCCCAGAAGTAATGTCTTAAATCATAAAAGAACTTTTCCTTTTGCTGGTATGTGAAACTAGGCGGTATATATTTAGCAACAATGTAATTAGCATAGTCAGCATACCAAGGAGCAGTACGAGAAGCATTGACAACCGCTAATTGTTCATCAGGAAAACTATCATTAATAGGCAGTGGGTCATCAAGAACATTCTCTAACCTAGACAAGTTGTCTGCAACGGGGTTCTCGGCTCCCTTTCTATCAATAATATGCAAGTCAAATTCTTGGAGCAAGAGAACCCATATAATGAGTCTAGGCTTAGCATCTTTCTTTTCCATAAGATATTTAATAGCAGCATGATCAGTGTGAATAGTAACTTTGGAATCAACAATATAAGGTCTAAACTTATCACATGCAAACACAACTGCTAAGAATTCTTTTTCAGTGGTAGCATAAATTCTCTGGGCAGTATCAAGAGTCTTACTAGCATAATGGATAACATTTAATTTCTTATCAACTCTTTGCCCTAGAACAACACCTACAGCATAATCACTAGCATCACACATAATTTCAAAAGGCAAATTCCAATCAGGTGGCTGAACAATAGGTGCTGTGATCAAAGCTTTCTTAAGTGTTTCAAATGCTTCTACACAATCATCATCAAAGACAAAAGGAATATCTTTTTGCAATAAATTAGTCATAGGCCTAGAGATTTTAGAAAAGCCCTTAATGAACCTCCTATAAAAACCGGCATGACCAAGGAAACTTCTTATACCTTTTATGTCCTTGGGACATGGAATCTTTTCAATAGCATCAACTTTTGCTTTATCAACTTCAATACCTCTCTCGGAGATCTTGTGCCCCAGGACAATGCCTTCATTAACCATAAAGTGACACTTTTCCCAATTCAGGACGAGACTAGTGTCTTCGCATCTCTGCAAAACTCGATCAAGGTTGCTAAAACAATCATCAAAAGAGGATCCATAGACGGAGAAGTCATCCATGAATACCTCACAAATCTTTTCACAAAAATCAGAAAATATAGCCATCATGCATCTTTGAAAGGTAGCAGGTGCATTACATAAACCAAAAGGCATACGTCTATAAGCAAAAGTACCAAAAGGGCAAGTAAAAGTAGTTTTAGATTGATCCCCCGCTGACACAGGTATTTGACAGAAGCCAGAATAACCATCTAGAAAGCAAAAATGTGTGTGTTTGGATAGCCTTTCTAGCATTTGATGAATAAAAGGTAAAGGGTAATGATCCTTATTAGTGGCTTTGTTTAACTTACGGAAATCAATTACCATCCTATAGCATGTAATAATTCTTTGCGGTATCAATTCATCTTTATCATTAGGAACAACGGTAATACCTCCCTTTTTAGGGACACAATGGATAGGGCTTACCCATTCACTATGAGCAACGGATAAATAATACCTGCCTCAAGGAGTTTTAGTATCTCCTTTCTCACCACTTCCTTCATTTTGGGATTTAATCGTCTTTGAGGATCCCTAACAGGTTTGGCATCTTTCTCCACTGAAATTTTGTGTTGACATAATGTGGGGCTAATGCCCTTAAGATCATCCAGGGTATATCCAATAGCAGCTCGGTGCTTCTTAAGAGTTTTCAATAATCTTTCTTATTCTTTCTCTGAAAGGTTAGCACTAATAATAACAGGACATATTTCTTTTTCATCAAGATAAGCGTACTTGAGACTATCAGGTAAGGGTTTAAGTTCAAACACGGGATCACCCTTGGGTGGAGGGGGATCCCCAAGAGTTTCAACGGGAAGGTTATGTTTTAGCATAGGTTCTTGTTTAAGGAACACTTCGTCTATTTCTTCCCTTTCCTTCATAAACATATCATTTTCATGGTCTAACAAATATTGTTCTAACGGATCAGTTGGGGGAACAGCAATGGAAGCAAGACCAATAATTTCATCCTTACTAGGTGGTTCCCTTTCATGAGGTTGTCTACTAAACTTAGCGAAATTAAACTCATGAGACATACCATCTATGCGAACAGTGACAATATTCTTTTCACAATCAATCTTAGCACTAGCAGTATGCAAGAAAGGTCTACCAAAAATAATGGGACAAAAAATATCTTGTGGGGAAGCAATAACAAGGAAATCAGTAGGGTATTTAATCTTTCCACACAAGACTTCAACATCTCTAACAATCCTAATAGGTTTAATGGTGTCCCTATTAGCAAGCTTAACAGTAACATCAATGTCTTCTAATTCAACAGGTGCAATATCGTGCATAATTTCCTTATAAAGATCATAAGGTATCGCATTAACACTAGCACCCATATCACACAAGCCATGATAACAATGATCTCCTATTTTAACAGAAATAACAGGCGTGCCTATAATAGGTCTACATGTCTTTGTATCGGGTCTAGCAATATTAGCAGTTTCACCAACGAAAGAAATAACATGCCAATCTAAGTCTTCATCTAAGAGATCTTTAATCATAGCAATACTAGGTTCAACATTAATTTGCTTAGGAGGTGTATAAGTCCTAGTATTACTCTTACGAACAACAGTCGAAGCTTTAACATGATCTTTTATCCTAACAGGAAAAGGAGGTTTTTCGACATAAGCAGTAGGAATAACAGGATCACTATATGTAATAGTCTTTTCTTCGACTGTAATAGGTGCAACTACTTTCACTTCAATAGGAGGATTATATTTAAACCACTTCTCTTTAGGGAGATCAATGTGAGCAGCAAAAGTTTCACAAAAAGTAGCTACTATCTCAGAGTCAAGTCCATACTTCGAGCTAAATCCACGAAAAGCATCGGTATCCATAAACGATTTAACACAATCAAACTTAGGTGTCATACCTGACTCCTTACCATCGTCGGAACCTCAATCTTTAGAGTTGCGTTTAATTCTTTCCAATAAGTCCCATTTGAAATCAATAGTCTTCAGCATATAAGAACCAGCACAGGAAGTATCGAGCAAGTTGCGATTATCAAGAGAAAGCCGAGCATAAAAATTCTCAATAATCATTTCTTGAGAGAGCTCATGATTGGGGCATGAATATAACATTGACTTAAGCCTCCCCCAAGCTTGAGCGATGCTTTCTCCTTCGCGAGGCCAGAAATTTTATATGTAATTACGATCATGATGAACAAGATGCATAGGATAGAACTTCTGGTGAAATTCCAATTTCAATCGCTTATAATTCCAAGATCTTGTATCATCACATAGCCTATACCATGTCATTGCATCTCCCTTCAAAGATAAAGGGAAGACCTTCCTTTTGACAACATCATCGGGAATACCTGCAAGCTTAAATAATCCACAAACTTCATCCACAAAGAGAAGATGTAAGTCGGGATGCAAAGTTCCGTCTCCTGCAAAAGGATTAGCTAGCAGTTTTTCTATCATACCCGAAGGAATCTCAAAGTGAAATTTTTCATAAAGTTCAGTAGGTTGAGGAGCATCTCTTTGCTCTTCTGGTTGGGGTGAAGATACCCCAAACAAGCCACTCAAAGGATTAGTTTCCATAGTGACAAGTAACAGAAAATTTCAGCACACTATATAAATGTTTCCTTACCAAGTTCCACTCACCAAAAGCGCTACACCCCCCGGCAACGGCGCCAGAAAAGAGTCTTGATGACCCACAAGTGTAGGGGATCTATCATAGTCCTTTTGATAAGTAAGAGTGTCAAACCCAACGAGGAGCAGAAGGAAATGATAAGTGGTTTTCAGTAAGGTTTTCTCTGCAAGCACTAAAATAGTAGGTTATAGATAGTTTTGTGATAAGATAAATAGTAACGAGTAACAAGTAAACAAAGTAAATAAGGTGCAGCAAGGTGTCCCAATCCTTTATGTAGCAAAGGATAAGCCTAGACAAATTCTAATAATAAGGAAGAAGCTCCCGAGGACACATTGGAAATTATCGTCAAGCTAGTTTCATCACGTTCATAAGATTCGCGTTCGGTACTTTGATAATTTGATATGTGGGTGGACCGACACTTGGGTACTGCCCTAACTTGGAAAAGCATCCCACTTATGATTAACCCCTATTGCAAGCGTCCGCAACTACAAAAAGGAGTATTAAGGTAAACCTAACCACAACATTAAACATATGGGCCCATATGAACCCCTAACGAAGCAACGCATAAACTAGGGTTTAAGCTTCTGTCACTCTAGCAACCCATCATCTACTTATTACTTCCCTATGCCTTCCTCTAGGCCCAAATAATGGTGAAGTGTCATGTAGTCGACGTTCACATAACACCACTAGAGGAGAGACAACATACATCTCATCAAAATATCGAACGAATACCAAATTCACATGACTACTAATAGCAAGACTTCATCCATGTCCTCAGGAACTAAAGTAACTACTCACAAAGCATAATCACGTTCATAATCAGAGGTGTAATAATATGCATTAAGGATCTGAACATATAATCTTCCACCAAGTAAACCAATAAGTATCAACTACAAGGAGTAATCAACACTACTAGCAACCCACAGGTCCCAATTTGTGGTTTTGGATACAAGATTGGATACAAGAGATGAACTAGGGTTTGAGAGGAGATGGTGCTGGTGAAGATGTTGATGGAGATTGACCCCCTCCCGATGAGAGGATCGTTGGTGATGACATTGGTGATGATTTCCCCCTCCCAGAGGGAAGTGTCCCTGGCAGAACAGCTCTGCCAGAGCCCTAGATTGGTTCCACCAAGGTTCCGCCTCGTGGCAGCGGAGTTTCGTCCCGTAAGCTTGCCCACGAATTTTTCCAGGTCAAAACCCTTCATATAGCAGAAGATGGTCACCGGAGGCCCACCAGGGGGCCCAGGAGATTGGGGGCGTGCCCTATAGGAGGGGGGCGCCCCCTGTCTCCTGGACAGGGTGTGGGCCCCCTGGCTTATTTCTTTTGCTCATAAATTCTTAATAAATCCAAAAAGTGGTTTCGTGGAGTTTCAGGACTTTTGGAGTTGTCCAGAATAGGTTTCCAACGTTTGCTCCTTTTCCAGCCAGAATTCCAGCTGCCGGCATTCCCCCTCTTCATGGTAAACCTTGTAAAATAAGAGAGAATAGCCATAAGTATTGAAATATAATGTGTAATAACAACCCATAATGCAATAAATATTGATATAAAAGCATGATGCAAAATGGACGTATCAGTTGTCACCCCCATTTCCACCTTGACGGCATTGGTCGTGCCTTTGGGCTCCCCCGGCGGGCCGTTCGCCCACAACTTGGCCACGTAGTGCGGCAGTGGGGACGCCGCCGCTCTGATGCAGACGACCGACACGACGATAGGCGCGCCGATGTCGAGCACGCCGCCGACCAAGAAAAACGCGCGGCCGTCCTCCTCCGCGAACAGCAAGAGTCGTGGCTCCGACAGTGGCACTTGCAGTTGGAGCACCATGCCATACTGGATCCTGTGCACGGGCATGGGATGCGCGGTGCTGATGTGGTGGTAGAGCGCCAACGGCGGGCCTTCGTAGCCGCAGACGGGCACGAGGCATTTGCAGGGCGCGAGCGGACACATGCTCTGGAGATCGGCGAGCTTGTGGTAAGTGACGTAGAGCCCACAGCCTTCGTGCGGGCACTCCACCCTCAGCGACAAAATGACGGCGTCCACCGCCGTGTTCCACACATCAAAGCCACCACCGCGCTTGCACTTCTAGCACTACCGCTGGCTGGTTCCCAGGGTTCTCGACGCGGCAGTCCCCGTAGGCCAGGTGCCCTCCCTTGCACTGCAGAAATCAATCGAACATCACATTAATCAAGAAACCTGCACCTTGCTCAATCAGCCGAACGGACGAGGTGTATTTGAACCTCATACATTGGAGGCGTCAAGGGGCGGAGGCACAAGGGGCAGTGGAGCACGGTGAGGTCCATCGAGACCCTAGTGAGCTCCATCGTCGGGTCCTGTTCCGTCTACATGATCTTGCCCTCCTCATGCACAACCATCTCTCCCTTGGGCCGGGGCATTACAAAGCTTTACCATCACATATTTTATACTCTGCACATAGCTCTCCTCCCGCATACCAAGGAAGGCAGTAGTTTGAGTTTTCTGGGCAAATTTGCCCCTACGCATGAGTAAGCTGCATAAATATCGACAGTAAATGCGCATGCAATGGTTGGCTGGTCCTCCTTCCTTTTCGCTTGAGTTGGCTTCCCCAGTCGGTCAAGCCACATCCGGCGCTGCATGCGTTTTCCTGTAGCCATTTTCTGCTTTGGAAACTGGCATGATTAATGGGGGAAAAGCTAATCAAGCGGGGGCACAGATGGAAACCAACGCGGACGCGCAGACTAATCTAAGAAAAACAAGAAAAAATTATACGCAAAGTAAAAGGAATCGGAGGGAGTACTATTTCAAGGTGCATTAAATCAACACATGCAAGTATCAAAAAGAGATTCACGACATGCATGCATTGTAATTAATGCATCGGTAACCGCAAATTATTGAAATATATCGAGTGCAGTGCTTTGATGTGTCGCATCAACTTGTACATCAACGAGAAGTTTGATTATCCTCTCCCTCGCGGACTTAACTGCACCTGCCTTTGGCTGTATGACGGGTTGGCCACCCACCTGTCGGCCCACCTGTCATAGATGCAAAGGCAGGAGCGTCCCTCCCTCACCCAGGAGCATGGTAGCTGGCAAGACTAGGAGAAGCTTTCGCTACACGCTGTCCCTCCCGCACGCGGTGGACATGCAGCAGTTCAATCGTTGTCAGATGGCCATAAGCATATTGTAGTACTCCTCCAGTGCAGTAGTACTCCATCATTGTTTGACTTCTCGAAGAGGCGAAGAGTCAAGCGCAGCCCGAATGCTCGTGTGGCAGTTTCATGTGTAGAGTAGTCTAGGATAGTGTGTACCGTGCGTGTAAGCTTAAAATCGTTGGGGTCGGCTCCATGCTATGTGGCCATCTCGAAGTTTTTAAAAATAATAATTAAAATAGTCTTTTGGCCCTACTTGTCACCCCGGTGATTGTAGTTTGCACGGTCATCTGGTCAAGACAGGAATATATATTTTAATTTGTGGTGGGTAAATGTTAGAGGTTGTAGCAAATATATTGTACACTGCAGGTCTTTCAGCCAAATTTAGAGGCAAACATGTGGGGCCAGTGCTATGATGTGTTGCGTCAACTCGTACAACGAGGAGAAGCTTGATTTTACTACTACACGCCTTCTCCCTCGCCCATGCGCCCTGAGTCGAGGAGGTGGATGTCGTCGATGGATGCATCTCTTCTTCTTGCCTCCTGTAACCACTACATCGCCTCATGGCCTTAATGTTTTATTAGTATAGTACTTTCTCCGTTCTCAAATATAAGTCTTTCTAAAGATTCCAGCAAGTGTCTACTACCTCCGTCCTGGTTTGTAGGTCCCTTTTGTAGTTTGTGTCAAATTTTGATTAAAGATTTAACTAACAAAATGTTAATGCATGTTAAGAAAAATCATTTCAGTGGATTCGTATTTGAACATAGTTTTCAAAAATATAATGTTTGGTGACATGCGTGAACATTTTGTTAGATTAATCTATGGTCAAAATTTGGCACGAAATACAATGGGGACCAATAAACCCGGATGAAGGTAGTACTACATACGAAGAAAAATGAGTGAATCTACACTCTAAACTATGTCTACATACATCTGTATGTTGTATTCCATTTGAAATAGTATCTAAAAAGGCTTATATTTAGGAACGCTGGGAGTATATGGTATTTTTATTCAAGTCGTAACGTTTTCACTTTGAGCTGGGGCTGCAGTTGAGCAAACCCACCCCGCCCACCGGGCGTCGACCGAGTTTAGAATTAGAAGAGAGAAACGAGGCAGGAGAGCTAGCTGTAGCACGGATGCTGTTGTCAGATGGGACTCGTGTTGATAGAATAGGAGTTCTGAGCATTCGTGCCTCTTTTTTTAGGGAAAAATTAGTCGTATATCTAGTAGTACCACTAGTTGGGTGCGTGCGACCTATAGCTGTCATCACTTTAGGTCTCCTTTTCGAACCGCAGCTACGCTTCACAATACATATTTTTTCATGCATTTATCCTCCTATATATACTCCTAGGCTATTTCCACGTGCTCCCATTCGCCGACATGTGGGACATAGAGCATCTGGGTCATAGTGCATGCACGACTCGGAGCATACCGGGGTACTTTTCATTTCAGACCTCATGAAATACATGCAAACCCCCCGCAGAAGAATAAATAAATGAACGAATTACTACAAGAAACTGGATTATTTTCATAGAAACCGGAGCACGTTCATTAAATTTTGGACATAACACATTTATAAAAAATGACTGGACCTAAACCAGTCTAAGGGCCTCTTTGATTTTTCCCGCAAAAAAGGGCCTCTTTGATTCGCAGGATACTGAAAACACAGGAATGGGGAAAGTATGATGGCGATGAACCAAGACGAGGAGAACTCTAACTCAGTTAGAGGTTAGAGTTAGATCCTAACCCTGAACTAACTCTAAACCATTGGCCCTGTTTGGATCCATGGGTTAGAGTTAGTTTGGGTTAGTTTGGACACAGCTGACACAAAAATATCCAAACAGGAGGGTTAGTTTGGGTTAGATGCATATAACCCATCCAAAAAATCTAACCCACCCAAAAGGTGCTTATTTGGGTTAGTTCTTCTCGGGACCACTAAAAAACATATTTTTCTCTCGCCCTCCCCACAACAGATCCCTCCCCACTTCCTCGAAGCTTCTCGTCCTCTTCCTCCCTCCCTCTCGAAACGACCGTGAAGGCGCCTCACCGTATCCGTGCTCCATCTAACCCTGTCATCCAAACACCTCTTTCGCTAGAGTTAGTTCAAGGTTAGTTCAGGGTTAGAATCTAACTCTAACCTCTAACTGAGTTAGAATATCCAAAGAGGTGTATGGATGGCAGGGTTAAATTGACAATAAATGCTCTTTCTCAATCATTTGACTACTTTGGACCCTATTTCCTACCGTATTAGGTGTGGCCGGCTCTTCTATGGCCTCCTCCCGCTCACAATTGACATAAACGAACCATCTTTACAAATCAAGCATGCAAAACATGATAATTTTTACTTTTTCCATACAAATGAGATATCCCACTTAAACATACAAGTCGTTAGTCAAGCTTCACAAAAAAAACACTCCATGAAACAAAGCATGAGCTAACTCATCACGGAAGTCATTCACGATAGGGAGGGAGCCCGGAGCCCCTCACGCACCAAGGGAGGATCTCGCCATTGTCACTCTGGAGGAAGGCTCTGTAGAGCCCAAGCCCCAGGAACCCCTCTGATGCCGGCCCTTGCGAGTTGAGGTCGACACCGACATGGGTAGCAGGGCCGCTTGCCACCGACTAGGAACTTAATCATTAGGCCTCTAGAAATAATGCAAGCCTAAAACTAAAATACCTAGAAAGGTGAACTGAATCTTGGGGCCTGTAGAAATAATGCAAGCCTGAAACTGAAATACCTAGAAAGGTGAACTGAATCTTTGGGCCTCTTGAAATAATGCAAGCTTGAAACTGAAATACCTAGAAAGGTGAACTGAATCTTTGGGCCTCTAGAAAGATTTATTACCTCCTCAAGAAGCATCAAACAATTCCATGCGTGCACCACAAATCTATACCAAGTTTGATCAGGATCTACTTTTCCAAATCAGAATTAGCGCTAGAGCGAGCAAGATCAATGATATGGCTGTGAGATAGAGAAGGAACGAACAAACTCACCCCTCTCGCGACCTCCTGATAACCCGCAAGTATACGTGATAGTTGTAGCCTCTTTTGATAAGTAAGAGTGTCGAACCCATGGAGAAGCTAAAGGTAGAACAAATACTTTCTCAAGTCCTATTGGCCACTGATACGACTCTACGCACGCTTGACGTTTGCTTTACCTAGAACAAGTATGAAACTAGAAGTACTTTGTAGGTGTTGTTTGATAGGTTTGCAAGATAATAAAGAACACGTAAATATAAACTAGGGGCTGTTTAAATAAAGATGCAATAAATTAAGTATTAGTAGAGAGCTTTTTGTTACGAGAAAGTTATTTGTCCCTAGGCAATCGATAACTAGACCGGTAATCACTATTGCAATTCTATTTGAGGGAGAGGCATAAGCTAACATACTTTCTCTACTTGGATCATATGCACTTATGATTGTAACTCTAGCAAGCATCCACAACTACTAAAGATCATTAAGCTAAAACCCATCCATAGCATTAAAGTATTAAGTCCCCTTTATCCCATACGCAAACAACCTACTTACTCGGGTCTGTGCTTCTGTTCACTCACGCCACCCACCATAAGCCATACATCATTGGGAAATAATATATAGCGTTGAGCACCATGTTTAAGTAGAGATTACAGCGGGTAAGAGAGAGGTTGCAACGCTTCATAGAGGGGGAAGAGTTGGTGATGAAGGCGGTGAAGTTGTTGGTGAAGATCGTGGTGATGATGATGGCCCCCGGTGGCGTTCCGGCGCCACCGGAAGCAAGGGGGAGAGGCCCCCCCCTTCTTCTTCTTCCTTAACCTCCTCCCTAGATGGGAGAATTGTTTCCCCTCTAGTCCTTGGCTCCCATGGCATGGGAGGGGTGAGAGCCCCTCCGAGATTGGATCTATCTCTCTGCCTCTCTCTGTTTCTGCGTTCTCAGATTCTACCCCTTCACCCGTTTTTTAATATCCAGAGATCCGTAACTCCGATTGGGGTGAATCTTTCGCCCAGATTTTTCTCATAAAATTAGCTTTGTTGCGGCAAAAGAAGGGCATCAACCGCCTTACGGGTGGCCCATGAGGGTGCCAAGCGCACCTAGGGGGTTTGGGCGCGCCCCCCTGTCTCGGGCCACCTCGGACACCATTTCGCGTTGATTCTTCCTCCGGAAAATCCCAAATATTCCAAAATAATTCTCCGTCCGTTTTTATCCCGTTTGGACTCCGTTTGATATTGGTTTTCTGTGAAACATAAAACATGCAACAAACATGAGCTGGCACTGGGCACTGGATCAATATGTTAGTCCCAAAAATAGTATAAAAAGTTGCCAAAATTATATGAAAGTTGAAGAATATTGGCATGGAACAATCAAAAAATTTAGATACGACGGAGACCTATCAGCATCCCCAAGCTTAATTCCTGCTCGTCCTCGAGTAGGTAAATGATAAAAAAGATAATTTTTGATGTGGAATGCTACCTAGCATAATCTTGTTCATATGTCTAATCATGGCATGAATATTGAGACACAAGTGATTCAAAGCAATAGTCTATCATTTGACATAAAAATGATAATACTTTGAGCGTACCAATAAAGCAATCATGTCTTTTCAAAACAACAAGGCCAAAGGAAGCTTATCCCTACAAAATCATACAGTTTAGCCATTCTTCATTTTCGTCACACAAAATTCTCCCATCATGCACAACCCCGATGACGAGCCGAGCAATTGGTTCATACTTTTTAACGTGCTTCAGATTTTTCAACCCTCACGCAATACATGAGCGCAAGCCATGGATATAGCACTATAGATGGAATAGAATATAATGATGGAGGTTATGTGGAGAAGACAAAAAAGGAGAAGGTCTCACATCGACGCGGCTAATCAACGGGCTATGGAGATGCCCATCAATTGATGTCAATGCGAGGAGTAGGGATTGCCATGCAACGGATGCACTACGAGCTATAAGTGTATGAAAGCTCAAACTGAAAACTAAGTGGGTGTGCGTTCAACTTGCTTGCTCATGAAGACCTAGGGCATTTGAGGAAGCCCATCGTTGGAATATACAAGCCAAGTTCTATAATGAAAAATTCCGACTAGTATATGAAAGTGACAACATAGGAGACTCTCTATATGAAGAACATGGTGCTACTTTGAAGCACAAGTGTGGAAAAAGGATAGTAACATTGCCCCTTTTCATTTTATTTTTTTCTTTTTTCTTTTCTTTTTGGGTGTGCTTCTTTGGCCCCCTTTTTTATTTAGGCTTCTTGGGCCTTTCCTTTTTTTATTTTTTTATGGGGCAATGCTCTAAAATGATGATCATCACACTTTTATTTACTTACAACTCGATATTACAACGATACTAGAACAAAGATATGACTCTATATGAATGCCTCCGGCGGTGTACTGGGATGTGCAATGATCTAGCGTAGCAATGACATCAAAAAACGGACAAGCCATGAAAACATCATGCTAGCTATCTTACGATCATGCAAGGCAATATGACAATAAATGCTCAAGTCATGTATATGATGATGATGGAAGTTGAATGGCAATATATCTCGGAATGGCTATGGAAATGCCATAATAGGTAGGTATGGTGGCTGTTTTGAGGAAGATATAATGAGGCTTATGTGTGATAGAGTGTATCATATGACGGGGTTTGGATGCACCGGTGAAGTTTGCACCAACTCTCGAGGTGAGAAAGGGCAATGCACGGTACCGAAGAGGCTAGCAATGATGGAGAGGTAAAAGTGCGTATAATCCATGGACTCACATTAGTCATAAAGAACTCATATACTTATTGCAAAAGTTTATTAGCCCTCGAAGCAAAGTACTACTACGCATGCCCCTAGGGGGATAGATTGGTAGGAAAAGACCATCGCTCGTCCCCGACTGCCACTCATAAGGAAGACAATCAAAGAAACACCCCATGCTTCAAATTTGTCACACAACGGTTACCATACGTGCATGCTACGGGACTTGCAAACCTCAAGATAAGTGTCTCTAAAATCCACAACCACCCACTAGCATGACTCTAATATCACCATCTTTATATCGCAAAACTATTGGAAAGAATCAAATATATCATATTCAGCGATCTACAAGTTTATGTAGGATTTTATGACTAACCATGTGAATGACCAATTCCTGTCATCTCTCTAAATAGATATAAGTGAAGCAAGAGAGTTTAATTCTTTCTACAAAATATATTCCCACACTCTAACAAATATAAGTGAAGCAAAAGAGCATTCTACAAATGACGGTTTTCTATGTGAAGAAAAACAGGCAATCCAAACTTCAAACGATATACATGAAGCACATGAAGCATTCTATAAAGCCATACTCAAAAGATTTAAATGAAGTGCAATGAGAATTCTATAAATCAACCAAGGACTATCTTATACCAGCATGGTTCATAAAATAAAAATAAAAACTCAATGCAAAAGACACTCCAAGACTTGCACATAATGCATGAACGAAACGAATTCGAAAACATAACGATACTTGTTGAAGAAAGAGGGGATGCCTTCCGGGGCATCCCCAAGCTTAGATGCTTGAGTCTCCTTGAATATTTACTTGGGGTGCCTTGGGCATCACCAATCTTGATCTCTTGCCTCTCTTCCTTTTCCTCATATCGAAACCTCCTCGATTAGACACTTCATCCACACAAAACTTCAACAGAAAACTCGGTAAGATCCATTAGTATAATAAAGCAAATCACTACTCTAAGTACTGTATAAAACCAATTCATATTTTGTTTTGCATTGTGTCTACTTTAATATAACTTTTCCATGGCTTAATCCACTGATATAAATTGATAGATTCATCAAAACAAGCAAACTATGCATCAAAAACAGAATCTGTCAAAAACAGAACAGTCTGTAGAAATCTGAACATTCACCATACTTATGGTACCCCAAAAATTCTACCAAAATTATGAAAACTAAACAAGTTGTACATTAAGACAGTTCAAAAGGAATCAGAACCATTTGACGTTCCAGTTAAAAATGTAAAATCAAGCACTACAGCCAAAGTTTCTGTCCTGCACCGTACAAACCAACAAGCATTGTAAACATCCTAAAGGCAAACCTTGGCACATTACTTTTATAATACAATGGAATTATACAAGGGGATAATTACTTTTTATGAAAAGTTTCTGTAATTAAGATTCACAAAGTTTCCGTGAGCATGAACAAAGTTCAAGGAGCTCTCCCACTTCAACAATGCTTGTCTCTCTCACTTTCACTTTCCTCTTTGAAAAGTTTTGGGTTATCCCTCTTTATTTTTTTGTTTTTAGACTATATAAAAGCACTCAACAGAAATAAATGACTCCTTAAAACTTCTAGGTTGTCTCCCTGGCAGCGCTTTCTTTAAAGCCATTAAGCTAGGCATATAGTGCTCAAGTAATGAATCCACCCGGATCCCAAGGTATATCAAAGCCAATTTTTATTAACAATGATTTGTAATTTAGTAGTGAGCACAAAGTAACATATATCATGCAACAATGAATTCTAACTCTCTTCCTATGCATAGGCATGTCATGAAAGAACAACTCATGCACACCAAGTAAAGGCCAATGCATAGTATAAGCAGTTTCTTGCAATTCTATCATATTGGAAACATAGAGAGGTGGAGATATAGTTCCTCTCTCATAATAATTGCAAGTAGGAGCAGCAAGCACATGCATATTACATCTATCAAAATCATCATGTGCAATAGTAAAAGGCAACCCATCAATATAATCCTTAATAAGCACAAACTTCTCCGATATAGTGTAGTCGGGAGAATTCAAAAAAATAATAGGACTATCATGCGTGGGTGCAATAGCAACAATTTCATGTTTAACATAAGGAACTATATCAGGTTCATCTCCATAAGCATAATTCATATTGGCATCTTGGCCACAAGCATAGCAAGCATCGTCAAAAAGGGATAATTCAAGAGAATCAATGGGATCATAGCAATCATCCTTCGGTAAGCACGAAGGGGAATTAAATAATGTATGAGTTGAATAGTTACTCTCATTAGAAGGTGGGCACAGGTGATCAACCCGCTCTTCCTCCTTTTGTTCTTCGCTCTCCTCCTCATCTTTTTCATCCAATGAGCTCACAATTTCGTCAATTTCTTCTTCCATAGCTTCCTGCAAAATATTAGTCTCTTCTTGGACAACATAGACTTTCTCAATAAATGCATTAATATAGTAATTGTATTCATAATTTTCATAGCAATATCTAAGTATAGCAAGATTTTCAGGCCTATAAACATCATCATCAAAAGCTTCATACTTTTCAAGCAAAGATTCAATTTCATAAGCACCTTTAAAAGCAACAAATTCCTCAATTTGTTCAACATAATAGTAATCATATATACCATTAGCATAGGAAGCCAAGGTTTTCTCATCACTAAATTTGAATGAAAAGGGAAGGTGTGGAGCCTTCATCCTAGAGCAACAAGTAATATCATATCTCAAGCATAGTTGCCTAGCATACCACTTCAACATTTGAATTTGATCCCATCATAGTTTCCCTTTTTGTGTCAAGCGATAATCCCTAAAGTATTCACGTTGATCCAACATGTCTCCCATAACATAATTGAATGGGGTTTTCTTAGGATTATTAAAGTAGTACATAATGTCTTGAAAATAACGAGCATCGAGGGTTTTAGGAGGTTCCCCATAACTAAAGATAGAGAACAACTTAGAACAGCAAATAAAAATTACTTAGTGATAAAGCAACCAAGCACACACGAGAATATTCACCCCACGCTATGACTCCCCGGCAACGGCGCCAGAAAAAGGTCTTGACAACCCGCAAGTATACGGGATAGTTGTAGCCTCTTTTTATAAGTAAGAGTGTCGAACTCAACGAGTAGCTAAAGGTAGAACAAATACTTTCTCAAGTCCTATCGGCCAGTGATACGACTCTACGCACGCTTGATGTTCGCTTTACCTAGAACAAGTATGAAACTAGAAGTACTTTGTACGTGTTGTTTGATAGGTTTGCAAGATAATAAAGAACACGTAAATATAAACTAGGGGCTGTTTAAATAAAGATGCAACAAAGTAAGTATTAGTAGAGAGATTTTTGTTACGAGAAAGTTATTTGTCCCTAGGCAATTGATAACTAGACCGGTAATCACTATTGCAATTCTATTTGAGGGAGAGGCATAAGCTAACATACTTTCTCTACTGGGATCATATGCACTTATGATTGGAACTCTAGCAAGCATCCGCAACTACTAAAGATCATTAAGGTAAAACCCAACCATAGCATTAAAATATCAAGTCCCCTTTATCCCATACGCAAACAACCTACTTACGCGGGTCTGTGCTTTTGTTCACTCATGCCACCCACCATAAGCAAATCATAAACATATTGCAAACCCTACAACAGGGATCCCTCACGCTTGCGCGACACAGAGAGCACCATAGGACAACACCAATAATAAAACATGCAACTCAACGATCATCAATTAACCCATGGGACAAAACGAATCTACTCAAACACCATAAGATAGCCATACATCATTGGGAAATAATATATAGCGTTGAGCACCATGTTTAAGTAGAGATTACAGCGGGTAAGAGAGAGGTTACAACGCTTCATAGAGGGGGGAAGAGTTGGTGATGAAGGCGGTGAGGTTGTTGGTGAAGATCGCGGTGATGATGATGGCCCCCGGCGGCATTCCGGCGCCACCGGAAGCAAGGGGGAGAGGGCCCCCCTTCTTCTTCTTCTTCCTTGACCTCCTCCCTAGATGGTAGAAGGGTTTCCCCTCTGGTCCTTGGCTCCCATGGCATGGGAGGAGCGAGAGCCCCTCCGAGATTGGATCTATCTCTCTGTCTCTCTTTGTTTCTGCGTTCTCAGATTCTACCCCTTCACCGTTTCTTTAATATCCGGAGATCCATAACTCCGATTGGGGTGAATCTTTTGCCCAGATTTTTCTCATAAAATTAGCTTTCTTGCGGCAAAATAAGGGCATAAACTGCCTTGCGGGTGGCCACGAGAGTGCCAGGCGTGCCCAGAGGATGTGGGCGCGCCCCCCTGTCTCGTGGCCACCT
This sequence comes from Triticum aestivum, assembly GCF_018294505.1. Lineage (NCBI taxonomy): Eukaryota > Viridiplantae > Streptophyta > Magnoliopsida > Poales > Poaceae > Triticum > Triticum aestivum. The sequence goes on along the minus strand of NC_057813.1, from coordinate 123,529,760 downwards.
CGGACACCGTTTCGCGTTGATTCTTCCTCCGAAAAATCCCAAATATTCCAAAATAATTCTCCATCCGTTTTTATCCCATTTGGACTTCATTTGATATTGGTTTTCTGCGAAACATAAAACATGCAACAAATAGGAACTGTCACTGGGAACTGGATCAATATGTTAGTCCCAAAAATAGTATAAAAAGTTGCCAAAAGTATATGAAAGTTGAAGAATATTGGCATGGAACAATCAAAATTTTTAGATACGACGGAGACGTATCACCTCCTTGGTAGATGCACCGCCACCGCGCACGACAGAGGGAGAAAAATGACTGGTGAAGGGGGAGCGGGGCGACCTTCAAAGGCCGGAGGGAGAGGGCGACCGGAGTAGGGCGGCAGAGGCCAGAAGGAGAGGGCGGTCGGAGGAGAGAGAGGGCGAGCAGCGCTTGGGCGGGCGGCCCTATGGGGAACAGAGAGGAGTCGTGCGAGAGGGGGGAGCGATCTGGTGCGGGCAGGGGAGATTTTTTTAGTTCTCTTTTAGTGGGCCCGTGGATAACTAACCCAATTAGAACCTCTCCACCGGGCTAGTTTTTTTAGCTGGGTTAGAGCAAACTATCTCAAACTAACCCCTCGTGTTTCGATAATTTGAGGCTATTTCAACCCAAACTAGCTCTAACTCAGGGATCCAAACAAAGAGGAGTGTTATTGTACATGCTACAGTGTGGACCGTAGCACATTGTTTTTTATGCCCATATCACCACATTGTTTTCTACTGCTGGTTCACTGGGTTGCCGTGGTTCGCACTGCTGGTTCACCGGGCTGCCGTGGTTCGCACTCCTCCGACCTGAGTAGTAGTAGTACTAGTATATACCACATCATTCTTTGTCCATCTTACTACTCCGACATGTGGGAGAGCTAGCATCCGGGTCGACGTGTCAAGCACCAGATTAGAGCACGGAACGGTAGGGGGCATCACCCCGGTTGGAGTGCCAGTAATTCATGACTATAGTGAGTGGTCATATCACAAGTCTTTCCAGCAGTAACGCGCTGTCAAATCGCACAGCCCGACCTTTCCAGCAGTATCTTTACTCTTATAAAAAATAGAGTTGGTGATGATGGTGTGTCTGCCATCCTGCAATATAAGTTGTCCGATTTATATCTGACGGATAGGAAGGAAAAATGGAAATTTTGCAAAAAGATACCCACACCCACTCAACATTTGCAAATAAGGCCTTCCCTCGTTCATCATTTTCTCCCACAAGATAAACTACTCATACAAATGCATCTTGATGTTCCATGCAACGCATGGGCATCTTGCTAGTGTTTGAGAATCCGCCACTCGCTCACCCTCCTCACCTCTCTGTCAAACCGCCTACTCGAAAACTGCCACGCGTACTGCTTGAGAAAAGCCCCGCCCTCAACTTTTAACTACGCAAAAATAGTTCGAGCTTGTTCGTTCTATATAAGTACTTAATGTATGTTTATTCACCCGTGGGGTTGTTCAATGAATGGAGGGGCAGGAAGCACAAGTGAACAATACTAGTACTACTAGTAGTAGTAAGTAGGAGTCGTACAGTAGTCACCTTAAATAGAGAGTTTCTTTTTTTTAATGCCACGTACACAAATTGAAACGCTTGTCGTGGAGAGAAAAAGGTAATCACTCCACTATATATGTACGCAGGGGCGTGGGCGCTTGCTTTACTAGGGTTGCTCTCTTCATTCTCTCATCCTCTCCAGATATAAACAAGGCAGCGGTAGCGACATTTTCTCTCTGCTCACCGCTGGTCACAGATCCGGCCGGATCCCTTCGGCCGGTGTGTGTAGAGGACTAAAAGGTGCATCGTTCACGTGGTCATCACCGCCGAGGGAGGAAACCAACAGCTGCCGGAGGGGCCCGATCCTCTGCTCGTGCCATTCTCTCCGACACAGCGCTGGCTCAGGAAGTCCTCTGACCCTTCTTCCTCCCTGCCGTATTGTCCGCAGATCCTACCTGCCGCCGCCTACATCCGGCGACCCTCAGGTATAAGTTCTTCGAAAGCGTCCTTGCTCTACTGCCCTAGCTCCCCACGTGTCTGCATGCGCATCTTTTTCTACTCCCATCAGCTCCTCCAAAGCCACCTAAATTTTTAGTATTATTAGAGGTAAAGCTACTTCATGCATTCGAATCTAGAGCTTTGTTCAAACAACGAAGAAAGGGGGGAAGTTGTAGCATGAATCTAGGACTTGATTCAAAGAGGAAATAATATGGTGAAAGTAGTAGAGACCGGATACCCAACCGGTCTCTTGGCTGAAAAGGGAAATAATGGGGAAATGCAGTACAAACTGGATAAGGTACAGATCTATTATTGGTTGAAAAAAGGATAGAAAGTGGTGGCTGGTGGACAAGTCAACAGAGTATGTCCAGGATTAGATTTGCTGCCCTCACATAGTAAAATGTCTCCAGGATTAGAATTGCTGCCCTCACATAGTAAAAGGTCTCATGATTAGATTTGCTGCCCTCACATAGTAAAAGGTCTCCAGGATTAGATTTGCTGCCCTCACATAGTAAAAGGTCTCCAGGATTAGATTTGCTGCCCTCACATAGTACAAGGTCTCCAGGATTAGGTTTGCTGCCCTCACATAGCATGAACAAACTCGACATCACCACTTTATGCCTCCTTGTAGGTACATTGTGTTGATGCATCCACTGTCGCATGTCCTTATACCAACCTTTTGTTGTTGTTAATATAAGGGCGCATGTAAAATGAAGCGATCACACTGTTACCTTAGGGACATGTCTAACGAGTGTTATTGTTAATCTAATGCCTCCAGTGATAAGATACAATTAAACTGTGTTACAAATGGCACTCCTGCTGTTTCCCCCAGTATGATAAGTAAGTTGCTCCTTTACGCTGCTGACTGTCCTGGTGTCCCCACGGTCCCATGCCCTTAAACCAACTCTTTAGCTGCTGTTGATTTACTGTGTCTGGTAAACAAGCAATGCCACCATTAAAGTAATCCAATATTTGAGGAATCTCATTGTTGATCATAATACTTCTGGTAACATGAAGCATTGCTGACGTTTTAAAATTTCTACTGTCCTTGCGTGATTACCATGAACATAATTAAGATGCTTCTTTTCATTTTGTATAAGTTTCATATATTCTTATTGACCAGCAACTGTTTACCTTCTATCTTTTTGTGCAGATAAGGATATCCATTTCACCTTGTTGCTATTGTGACCTTTTGGTGAACTGCAAAAAACACTTTTTTTGAATGAGTGTCTTGTGCAGTTCAACTAAAATGTCACGTGGGCAACATCTCTCAATTTTGGTGGAACTGCACAAAATGGTGATTGGAGTTTCCAAAATCTCCGTCAAGTTCTGCTGGTAATCTCGTGCAACATTTTATTAGCCTTTGCAAGATGAGTCGTCACTGTCACCACAATGGCACTTTATTTTAGTGGAACTGCACAAAAGGATAAGAAAATTATAGTTGCACCTTACATGAGCCGGACAGCCAACCTTAATTTTCCTCAATTTTAGTGCAACTACTAAAGAAGAACTTGCCAACTCACGAGAGCAAGTACTTCTTGCTAGCTGAATGATGCAATCTTTGCTTCATTTCTGGTGAATTGCAGAAAAAGGCGCATGAATTGAATCATGGAACTCCAGGCAGGCCTCATCCAAGTGGAGCTGTAGGTTGAGTTCAAGGAGGCCACTATTAAAGTGAAATCATGCTCTTCTTGTTTGTGTTGTGCAAACAGGAATACTCAACTACAGATGTTGTGACGGTCAAGAGCATTCGCCAAGTTCTTTGATTGTATGACATGGCTAGCCAAGATGGATTTAATCCTGATATTCACTTTATCAAAAGGCTCTAATGGGTTGGTTCTGAATCTTGCAAGCTGGGAATCAATGAAATGTGTAGGCATCTTTGTTGTACTTATTATTTGAATCTTATTTGTTGGTTCTGAATCTTGCAAGTTGGGAATCAATGAGATGTGTAGGCATCTTTGTTGTACTTACTATTTGAATCTTATTTGTTGGTTCCGAATCTTGCAAGTTGGGAATCAATGAGATGTCTAGGCATCTTTGTTGTACTTATTATTTGGATCTTATTTGTTGGTTCTGAATCTTGCAAGCTGGGAATCAATGGGATGTGTAGGCATCTTTGTTGTACTTATTATTTGGATCTTATTTGTTGGTTATGAATCTTGCAAGTTGGGAAACACGGCATGATGATGCAGAGGACAACAACCATAACAAACAGTTCAAACTTGGTAGTATTATCTTTGTAAAAGTGTGACAAATGTGTTGATCGTGTGCGTCCTGAGAATAATAATTCTAATTGTCGTGCATGTTGATCCTGTGGCACTGATAGAACGAGCCAAGCTATCAGGACCCCGACTCAATACCACATCGATCTAGCATGTAACACATCATATCACTTTGCGGCCTCACGCACGGTATCCCCACGGGTGTCGCCTTACCTTTGCCCGGGACCGTTTGCGCCTTTTGGCACACGTATATGATAGTGTCGCTAGCATCCATATGATAAGGAGCCCGGGCTGACATGGCTAGTCGTAAACCCAAAGTGGCACAAACTTACAGGGACAGGCATCCATGACCCAGCATTGAACGTGTCGGTCATCAGCGAGTGAATCCAGGCTGTAGCACTGGGCTAGCAGGACTCCGGTGAACCGGGTTGTAACGGGCTAACAGGACTCCGGTATTCATCGCGTGACATTTCCCCGAAGGGACAGACACATGAACGAAGAAGGACACATGCCGGCCAGCCTAAGTGTTCCGGAGCAGTAGCAAGCTAACATGGCTCGGTGGAAACACTAGGAGACATTTCCCGGTAAGAGAGGCTACTAAAGATAAACAACTAGATAGTCAGATCCCACACATACCAAGCATTTCAATATCATACACACAATATGCTCGATATGTGCAAATAGAACATGGCATCACAACATGACTCTACGACTCAAGTATTTTATTCAATAGGCTCCGGGGAGCGAGATATTACAAACATAGGTCTCATGACCCAAGATTCAGAGCATACAAGTCAAAACACAAACGGAAGCTAATATGTCTGAGTACAGACATCTACAAATGAAAGAGGCTGAGAAGCCTGACTATCTACCAGATCCTGCCGAGGGCACAAGATCGTAGCTGAGGTAACAAGCTAAACGTCGAAGTCCACGTGGAACTACTAGTGAGACTGAAGTCTCTCTGCAAAAACATAAATTAAGCAACGTGAGTACAAATGTATCCATCAAGACTTACATCAGAACTAACTACATATGCATCATTATCAACAATGGGGATGGTGGGGTTTAACTGCAGCAAGCCAGCTTTGACTCGGTGGCTATCCTAAACTACGACTGCAAGCAACTCTTTTGAGGTGGCGCACACGAGTCCACATATTCACCATATCAATACACCACTATGGATCCGCTCCCGTCTCCCTACAAGAACGCCATCCATAGCACTCACGCTTATCTTGCGTATTTTAGAGTATCCACCTTCACTTGTCTATGAACTGTACAGGCAACCCAGAAGTCCTTTACCGCGGACACGGCTATTCAAATAGATCATATTAACCCTGCAGGGGTGTACTTCTTCACACACGCTCTCACCACTTACCGCCGTTTACACGACATGTACTCGGCAACCTTCAAGCGGAAGCCCAGCGAGGGTGTCGGCCATGACCTGACTAACCACACAAGTCTCTCGTCCAGGTTTATCGCCTATTCGGGTTCCATCCGCAAGGAGATCCGGCCGGGGTGTCGCTCACGGCCCCAAACGATGTGAGTAGGGTTCCCAAGCCCACCATCCGGGTGCCACTTGGTACACCGTGCCACTGTGCCTAGTCTGTCCCAAGCCCACCTGTACCGGGTGCCACTTGGTAGACTACTAACACAACCTACAAACACCAGAAACTAGTTGCAACAATTGGACAGAGATCAGGTTGATTAATAAGTCGAGAGATCTTGGAGCGCCCGGAGCCCAATGTGTGGTAGTAACTGTTCATGGATCACAAATACAGAACTCAGTTCCTGAGGACGGCTGCAATGAGACAACCCACCATGTACTCCTACATGGCCTCTCACTGCTACCTTTACCAAATCGTGTTCACACACTTAGCTCTCAACAGTAGGACATGTTCACCACATTCCAATTCATCCCTGATGAATTAGACCTGACTCAACTCTAAGCAGTAGCAGGCATGACAAACAAAACATGAATGAGTAGGCACATCAGGGCTCAAACAACTCCTACTCATGCTAGTGGGTTTCATCTATTTACTGTGGCAATGACAGGTCATGCAGAGGATAAGGGGTTCAGCTACCGCAGCAAGTAACAAATATGTCGGTGTTGTCCTAATGCAGTAAAAGAGAGCAGGAGCGAGAGATTAGGATTGTATCAGAATGAACAAGGGGGTTTTGCTTGCCTGGCACTTCTGAAGATAATAATAGTTCTTCATCGGTGTCATCGAACTCATCGTCGGAACATCGTCTACTGAGAGGGGACAAATACCAGCAAACAAGGGAGAACACAATCAATGCAATGCAACAATATGATGCATGAATGTGACATGGCAATATGCTGTGGTTTGAGCTAATGCAACTAGCAACAAGTTAAATGAAGTTGGTTTGAATCAAATATTCAAATTCAAACTCCATATGTGATTTATTACATGCCATTTAATTGAATTGTCCTAAAAAGTAGTCATAAGTTGTTCTAACATGCATGAAAATGGTACAGATGGATATATTGGATTTTTCTGATCATTTTTCATATATAATTTATCTCATTTGGAGTTACGGTTGATTTTATATGATTTTTAGAAGTTTAGGGCATTTTCTGGAATTTCCTATAAAAGAATAAATCCAGAAAATGAATTATTGCGTCAGCAGTGCGTCAGGGTGACGTCAGTGGTCAACGGGGCTGGTCCAGGTCAAACCTGGCCAGTGGGGTCCACACATCAGTGTCTCAGACTGGTTTGTGTCACTGACATGTGGGCCCAGTCAACGGCCACGTCAGCGCGGTCAAAACTGACGCGTGGGGCCACTGCAATTAGATTAAACCTAATCTATTTTAGTTAGCCGGTTAGTTAGGCCGTGGGGCCCGGCTGTCAGTGGCTCTAGGGGTTAATTAGTTGGATCATTAACACTAATTAAGCATGCCACATCGGCAGTCGCCGGAGTATCGCCGGCAGCGACCATTCCGCACGGCGGCGCGGCTGGGATTTGAGCTAGGGGCGATGGTTTGGTGCGCGGTTTGGCTCGTTGGAACGTCCGCGACGCGGCACGTCCAGCGGTGGCTGTGGCCGCGGCTGGGGTGGCTGGAGCTCGCCGGAAGTGAGCTCGCGGCGGCGCCGGAGTTCGGGAACATGCAGGCACGAGGCTGCGATGCACTAGGGGGCCGGCTAGCGGCTGAGTTGGCCTCCTGGGGGCACCATGAGCACGTTTGAGTGCACAGGCGTGGGTGGTTCACACTCAACCCACGACAGCGAGGAGGCATGGCGGCGGCGAGCTTCGGTCGTCTTTGAATCGGCGTCTACGGAGAGAGATAGACCACGGGGTAAGGGGAAGGTGACCGGGAGCTCACAGGGAGGTGGCAGGGTAGCCCAGGGGCTCGGGGACGCACGGACGGCGGCGAATCGACGATGAGGTTGCCGGCTGCCGGGGGTTGAAGACGAGCTCGAGGACGACGCTGCAGGGCTCCCACGGTCGAACTAGTTGGGGTATACGATTCAGGAGAGGACGGTGGTGCTTCTGGATGCAGCGGCAAGCCGAGGGGGGGCGGTGGCCGTGGTGGCAGTGGACGGCGGCGATGAGGTCCGCTCGGTGGCTGCGTGCGAGAAACAGAGGAGGGGGAGGAGCGAGGAGAGTGAGAGAGGGAGCCAGGGGCTGCGTGGCGCTCCGTGGCGTCGTCTAGGAGGGGCCGGGGAAGCAGGAGGTGGCCGGGGAAGCAGGAGGTGGCCGAGGCAGCATCGGCGCCCGCCACGCACCTGTTCATCCTCTTGGCAGAGGAGGAAGATGACAAGGGGGTAGCGGTGGCGGGCTGGGCCGCCAGCTTGAGTTGGGCCAGGTGGGCTAAGAGGTGAGCGCCAGGTAGTTCTTCTGCTCTTCCTTTTACTTATTGTTTTCTATTTTTTTTCTTCCTCTGTTTTGATTTAGTTTAGCAACTAAATCATTTAAATAAATTCTGTAGGTTTTTATGTGGCTGCTAAAATATATACAAAGCCACTCACAAACTTCCAGAATTATTGGAGTCATATTTAATATATATTAAATATAAATCCAAAGCAAATAGTTATTGGATTAATTCAAATGGCCAAAATAAATATCTCTGTGACTCCAAAAATATTGGTTTAAATTTTACCTCTTACCAATATTTCCATGGAATAACAGGAACATTTTCTTGGACTCATTTGAGAAGATTTAAATGTTGGTTATTTTTAGAGGTTTCCTGAGGCTTTTGAAAATTCCTCAATTTAAATTTCATTTGAATTTAAACATGATGCACACATGGAAGCAAGCATAGGTCAGGCCAGAACTAGGGATGTGACAACTCACCCCCACTAAACAAAAATCTCGTCCCGAGATTCAAGCGTAGGGTAAGGTGAAGGGGGATCGCAAACTAGCACAATCTTCACGATCCAGGTTGTACTTCAAATGAACGTTGATTCGTTCACCATCATTGTCTCGAAGTCTTGCTCTGAGAACTCCAACTAACATGACAACGAGAGGAAAGGAAAGACCCTAAAATTTTTTCTTCTCGAAGGTCGAACAACTCAGGATTAACCCACGAAATGAGACATAGCAACATCTCTCGAGCTGAGAGACGAAGCACACATCCATAGGAATGGAGTGAAGCAGATGACGAAGGTTCACTAGGTAGACAACAATTTCATGCTTAAGAAGGTGGTAAACGGTTGTCAGCGCAGCGAGGAGTTGAGTTGCCATGATACCACAACGAGGCACCTTAGGGATGGTGACTCGTAGATATATCCCCTTAAGTGGCAAAAAGAATTACCTTTGATTCAGAGATCATTGAAACTCTTTAAACCAGCCTAAGGCAATTCTCGAGCGATCGTTTGGAGGGGGTCGGTAGAATGGCATACTCGGACTTGGATGATGTGGATTACCTTGTTGAAGACAACGTAATGGATGAATTTGCTTACCACCGGAAATGGAAGAGACCCCTGGTAGAATGGCACATTGGTGGTGCAAGCTGGGAACAAAATGCAAATGCTGGGAATGATTCTGGTAACTGGGGAAGAACCCAACAATAGAGAGTGAATTCACTGTTTGAAAGGTCATAGCATTGCCGAGGAAACTGAGAGCATCCCAATTAGTGTCGATGATAACACCTAGCGCTTGTGCGTGCTCTCAAGAACTTGAGCAACTCCATAGTCATCAAGGTTTTACCAACATCCGTGTCAAGGGTGCTGGCAACACAACATACTACCATGATGAATAGAGATGGACGATGTAGATGCAAAGGAAGATAACACTTTCTCAGATTTCACCTTAGCGGGGCCAAGGGGACGAAATCTGGATGATCGACCGAGAGACATTTAGCACTCCGCTTCTAATGTTCTCCTTGATGTACTAGCATATCCCATTCCTTGAAATGGTCTGGTATCTAGAACATCAAGTAAAGGTCGTACTTCGGAAACACCAAAAATCATAAGGCATAGCTAGGGAGTAAATCCTACGAAGTCCTTATGGGGAGGTGGCCAACTTTCTCAATCAAGAGCCTACAATAATGAATCCTCCGGCTAGATGTGTTGGCCACGTCATCCATTTTACCGGGTAACAAAGAGACCAATATTATAGTTCTTGGGAAATGTTCCAACCACCATATCTGCCTGAGATTCAGATCTGGCTGCCGTCAGGATATTCTAGACTCATCAAGTCTAGGAAGAAAAATGAAAGTTTGCAACACAAATCGACAAGACAACGTTGCGAGATTCTCGGGGGATAAACTATGATAGCAAGCTCCAAAAACATGAGCCGGTTCTGGTACAACATGTGATCATGTTGTCCAAGACAAGCATGACCACAAAGTAGTCTTATAATAAAACACTACCGAGTTCAAGAGGGGGAACCATCATCGAGGATATCGAAGTCTTGTACAAATCTGTCTGGTACCTTCGGGACTAGCACTTAGAACTTATTAACCTTGAACAAATCAATCAGTGGCTTGGTGTGCTAGGGACACATATAGAATGGAGGTTGCAAGTCTCCGAACCACAGAATACTTCGCACGTATGCATGACTGATTTGGGATGATCCAAAGGAAACAACATTGACTTTCTCGAGTCCACGGCGGCAACTTGCATCCAATGCACATGAACTAGAGGAAGTCACTTCTTACATCCGAACATATGCTTCATGAGCTAGCATGAACAAATGCTTTCAAAAGTTTCCAACACTAGCTTAATATTCAGCAAAATTATGGAGAAGACAAGGATGTTGTCGATGGGCTCAACAACAATTCATCCAGCTTCCCATGGAGATGGAATTCCATAACTATGTGAACAAGGTGATAGTATTGGTCAGACCCAAAGATGTAAGGGTGTATGCTCGAGGGATCAACCACGAGTAAGACAACATTACGAACATCGTTGGTTCTGATTTGATTTGAGGATAACCCATACTCAAATCAAAGTTTTGGCAAGACAATAGATCCAATAATTTACCACGAGGTTCACTCAAGGAAGATATCATCTACCTTCAACACATACACACACAAGATATCCCTTAAGATGAACTAAATCGGACAAGCTTCCATCTTCCAACTCTCCAAGTTGTTGTTCAGCTTAGCCAACTAGCTCAGGGGTACCCAACACAGACACTTGGAGAAGGGGTGGTTTATAAGAAACCAACTTGATCACGAGCTCGACATAACAGTCAGGTGATGACCTGGTGATACTTTCGAGAAGATATACGGAAAATCACGAACCACCGATATGCTACCAAGCTCGAGAACAATCTTGCTTTTCAGGGCAAGACGATATGGTGAAATAAGCAAGGGATTGGATAATCCTAACTCATTGATCGAAGAGTGCACCAGAAATAAGGACTAGGTAGCATGATCAATCTTAGAATGATGATTCAAAAACCAACACGCTAAGAATGAAATTATTGTCCATTAACTACCAAGCAACAAGGTTGCTAGGAGTATTGAATTCACACATCACGATTCACTTGTCGGCATTCCGGTTGCGACAACATGGAACCGAGGGATGAATAATGATGGCGAGAAGTATCACTACATCAAGAATTCACAAGAGCCGGTGCAATTCTCATGAAAATCCTGACATAAAGACGGTAATACTTCAGGGTAGAACAGAATCAAAAGCTGGGTTGGCATTTTGATCTGCGGAGCACAATTGCTTTGACCCAATCCTAGATATGGATGAGGTGCTGGAGTTTGTTTCTCCTAGTCATTCCCGGATAGAATGGCTTGACAGACCACAAGAATAATAGGCATCGATGACGAATGCACGACTATTCCTGACTATCAATTGACAGACGAGGGTCAGAATACAACTAAGGAGGAACAACTCGAGGAACATATAACTTTCTGAGTTGTGGATGCATAGATTAGTATGTCGAGCGAAGCTCAACATTTCTTCCGGATAACCCATGCGGAAAAGGGTAGAACTGGCAGAGCCACAATATATAATGGAGAACTCATCGAGGATATTCCTGTTGTGATATTTTGATCCAACAAACTTCTGCCATAAAGTGGTTCATAGTATTTGGAAGAAGGAAATACCACGAACTTCGAGGACTATCGCAAAGGTTACTAATAACCTAAGGGAGCTAGCAATTACTATCAACATGAGGTAAGTAGGGTGAATCTCGGGTTCAAAACTCAGAAGTGAAATGCCTACTAACTAAGTGGCATCACGGGATGCTTTCGAGGATGACGGCCAGAATGATCACACTGGGAACACAAAACATGGCTAGACTACTAGATGATCCCCTGAGACACCTAGGGTCATAATAATAACTCCAACATAAAGGTCGAGGCAGTAGAGTACCTCAACTCAACAATTTGTGTGATTAACCTGGCCTAAAAAGACATTGGAACCAGAGGAAAAGGATTTTGCAAATGCATCAGACTCTTTGGAAACCTGGGATGACTCGGACAGCGTAACGGCTGTAAATGCTCAAAATGATTTGAGACATCCAACAAAATGGTGGCATAACCACTCAGAAGCACAATAATAAGGTTTGGAGATCAACAATTAACATACGGAAGTAGTAGGAACTGACTGAGATTAGAACCATCAATCCTACAAGACTACGGATTAGTAACACGTCATCCTGATAGATAGATGAGAAGACCTAGTTCCTTAACCCCGTAGGAAAGATAAGATGACTCAGATCAGAAGGGCATAAGGTATAAGGAGTAAAAAGAGCCTTACATTCCATCCCACAATCAATTCCCTTATATAACTAAAGCATTTCTAGACTCAACTTCGACCAGTTTGGCTTGGTAATCCTACAGGCAGTCAAGCTCTGATACCAAAGCTGTCAAGACCCCGACTCAATACCACATCGATCTAGCATGTAACACATCATATCACTTTGCGGCCTCACGCACGGTATCCCCACGGGTGTCGCCTTACCTTTGCCCGGGACCGTTTGCGCCTTTTGGCACACGTATATGATAGTGTCGCTAGCATCCATATGATAAGGAGCCCGGGCTGACATGGCTAGTCGTAAACCCAAAGTGGCACAAACTTACAGGGACAGGCATCCATGACCCAGCATTGAACGTGTCGGTCATCAGCGAGTGAATCCAGGCTGTAGCACTGGGCTAGCAGGACTCCGGTGAACCGGGTTGTAACGGGCTAACAGGACTCCGGTATTCATCGCGTGACATTTCCCCGAAGGGACAGACACAGGAACGAAGAAGGACACATGCCGGCCAGCCTAAGTGTTCCGGAGCAGTAGCAAGCTAACATGGCTCGGTGGAAACACTAGGAGACATTTCCCGGTAAGAGAGGCTACTAAAGATAAACAACTAGATAGTCAGATCCCACACATACCAAGCATTTCAATATCATACACACAATATGCTCGATATGTGCAAATAGAACATGGCATCACAACATGACTCTACGACTCAAGTATTTTATTCAATAGGCTCCGGGGAGCGAGATATTACAAACATAGGTCTCATGACCCAAGATTCAGAGCATACAAGTCAAAACACAAACGGAAGCTAATATGTCTGAGTACAGACATCTACAAATGAAAGAGGCTGAGAAGCCTGACTATCTACCAGATCCTGCCGAGGGCACAAGATCGTAGCTGAGGTAACAAGCTAAACGTCGAAGTACACGTGGAACTACTAGTGAGACTGAAGTCTCTCTGCAAAAACATAAATTAAGCAACGTGAGTACAAATGTATCCATCAAGACTTACATCAGAACTAACTACATATGCATCATTATCAACAATGGGGATGGTGGGGTTTAACTGCAGCAAGCCAGCTTTGACTCGGTGGCTATCCTAAACTACGACTGCAAGCAACTCTTTTGAGGTGGCGCACACGAGTCCACATATTCACCATATCAATACACCACTATGGATCCGCTCCCGTCTCCCTACAAGAACGCCATCCATAGCACTCACGCTTATCTTGCGTATTTTAGAGTATCCACCTTCACTTGTCTATGAACTGTACAGGCAACCCAGAAGTCCTTTACCGCGGACACGGCTATTCAAATAGATCATATTAACCCTGCAGGGGTGTACTTCTTCACACACGCTCTCACCACTTACCGCCGTTTACACGACATGTACTCGGCAACCTTCAAGCGGAAGCCCAGCGAGGGTGTCGGCCATGACCTGACTAACCACACAAGTCTCTCGTCCAGGTTTATCGCCTATTCGGGTTCCATCCGCAAGGAGATCCGGCCGGGGTGTCGCTCACGGCCCCAAACGATGTGAGTAGGGTTCCCAAGCCCACCATCCGGGTGCCACTTGGTACACCGTGCCACTGTGCCTAGTCTGTCCCAAGCCCACCTGTACCGGGTGCCACTTGGTAGACTACTAACACAACCTACAAACACCAGAAACTAGTTGCAACAATTGGACAGAGATCAGGTTGATTAATAAGTCGAGAGAGCTTGGAGCGCCCGGAGCCCAATGTGTGGTAGTAACTGTTCATGGATCACAAACACAGAACTCAGTTCCTGAGGACGGCTGCAATGAGACAACCCACCATGTACTCCTAATTGGCCTCTCACTGCTACCTTTACCAAATCGTGTTCACACACTTAGCTCTCAACAGTAGGACATGTTCACCACATTCCAATTCATCCCCGATGAATTAGACCTGACTCAACTCTAAGCAGTAGCAGGCATGACAAACAAAACATGAATGAGTAGGCACATCAGGGCTCAAACAACTCCTACTCATGCTAGTGGGTTTCATCTATTTACTGTGGCAATGACAGGTCATGCAGAGGATAAGGGGTTCAGCTACCGCAGCAAGTAACAAATATGTCGGTGTTGTCCTAATGCAGTAAAAGAGAGCAGGAGCGAGAGATTAGGATTGTATCAGAATGAACAAGGGGGTTTTGCTTGCCTGGCACTTCTGAAGATAATAATAGTTCTTCATCGGTGTCATCGAACTCATCGTCGGAACATCGTCTACTGAGAGGGGACAAATACCAGCAAACAAGGGAGAACACAATCAATGCAATGCAACAATATGATGCATGAATGTGACATGGCGATATGCTGTGGTTTGAGCTAATGCAACTAGCAACAAGTTAAATGAAGTTGGTTTGAATCAAATATTCAAATTCAAACTCCATATGTGATTTATTACATGCCATTTAATTGAATTGTCCTAAAAAGTAGTCATAAGTTGTTCTAACATGCATGAAAATGGTACAGATGGATAGATTGGATTTTTCTGATCATTTTTCATATATAATTTATCTCATTTGGAGTTACGGTTGATTTTATATGATTTTTAGAAGTTTAGGGCATTTTCTGGAATTTCCTATAAAAGAATAAATCCAGAAAATGAATTATTGCGTCAGCAGTGCGTCAGGGTGACGTCAGTGGTCAACGGGGCTGGTCCAGGTCAAACCTGGCCAGTGGGGTCCACACATCAGTGTCTCAGACTGGTTTGTGTCACTGACATGTGGGCCCAGTCAACGGCCACGTCAGCGCGGTCAAAACTGACGCGTGGGGCCACTGCAATTAGATTAAACCTAATCTATTTTAGTTAGCCGGTTAGTTAGGCCGTGGGGCCCGGCTGTCAGTGGCTCTAGGGGTTAATTAGTTGGATCATTAACACTAATTAAGCATGCCACATCGGCAGTCGCCGGAGTATCGCCGGCAGCGACCATTCCGCACGGCGGCGCGGCTGGGATTTGAGCTAGGGGCGATGGTTTGGTGCGCGGTTTGGCTCGTTGGAACGTCCGCGACGCGGCACGTCCAGCGGTGGCTGTGGCCGCGGCTGGGGTGGCCGGAGCTCGCCGGAAGTGAGCTCGCGGCGGCGCCGGAGTTTGGGAACATGCAGGCACGAGGCTGCGATGCACTAGGGGGCCGGCTAGCGGCTGAGTTGGCCTCCTGGGGGCACCATGAGCACGTTTGAGTGCACAGGCGTGGGTGGTTCACACTCAACCCACGACAGCGAGGAGGCATGGCGGCGGCGAGCTTCGGTCGTCTTTGAATCGGCGTCTACGGAGAGAGATAGACCACGGGGTAAGGGGGAAGGTGACCGGGAGCTCACAGGGAGGTGGCAGGGTAGCCCAGGGGCTCGAGGACGCACGGACGGCGGCGAATCGACGATGAGGTTGCCGGCTGCCGGGGGTTGAAGACGAGCTCGAGGACGACGCTGCAGGGCTCCCGTGGTCGAACTAGTTGGGGTATACGATTCAGGAGAGGACGGCGGTGCTTCTGGATGCATCGGCAAGGTGAGGGGGGGCGGTGGCCGTGGTGGCAGTGGACGGCGGCGACGAGCTCCGCTCGGTGGCTGCGTGCGAGAAACAGAGGAGGGGGGAGGAGCGACGAGAGTAAGAGAGGGAGCCAGGGGCTGCGTGGCGCTCCGTGGCGTCGTCTAGGAGGGGCCGGGGAAGCAGGAGGTGGCCGGGGAAGCAGGAGGTGGCCGAGGCAGCGTCGGCGCCCGCCACGCACCTGTTCGTCCTCCTGGCAGAGGAGGAAGATGACAAGGGGGTAGCGGTGGCGGGCTGGGCCGCCAGCTGGAGTTGGGCCAGGTGGGCTGAGAGGTGAGCGCCAGGTAGTTCTTCTGCTCTTCCTTTTACTTATTGTTTTCTATTTTTTTCTTCCTCTGTTTTGATTTAGTTTAGCAACTAAATCATTTAAATAAATTCTGTAGGTTTTTATGTGACTGCTAAAATATATACAAAGCCACTCACAAACTTCCAGAATTATTGGAGTCATATTTAATATATATTAAATATAAATCCAAAGCAAATAGTTATTGGATTAATTCAAATGGCCAAAATAAATATCTCTGTGACTCCAAAAATATTGGTTTAAATTTTACCTCTTACCAATATTTCCATGGAATAACAGGAACATTTTCTTGGACTCATTTGAGAAGATTTAAATGTTGGTTATTTTTAGAGGTTTCCTGAGGCTTTTGGAAAATTCCTCAATTCAAATTTCATTTGAATTTAAACATGATGCACACATGGAAGCAAGCATAGGTCAGGCCAGAACTAGGGATGTGACACAAGCATTGCTTGTTTTAAGTATAAATTGCTATTAAAGCTAATTAAATTTAAGTAAAGTGACCACTAACTCCTGTTATTACAGTACCAATACAGACCTGCTCGTGAACGGACGTGTGGCCGGAGTAGGTTTGTTAATGGAGGCGTTTAGGGTGCATCTTCTGCCGGGCGTGCAGCGGACGAGGGAGGGGTAGTAACTGTTGTCGCCTGTACACACTCAGTTTACTGTTGAATCCAGTTCCCTAAGAGCTGAAAAACGAACTGCTGCCGCAGCCTACACACTCGTTCACTTGAAGAGACTCCAATGGCAATCCGAGGGGTGACCCTGCTAGATATGGACTTCAGCAAGGAGTTCCCCTTTGAGTTCGCCATTCAGTCCTATGGCTGCACCAAGTTGAATGTAATGTACACCAACGATCCGGACTCGGTGAAGCTCTGCCTCGCCAAGTTCAAGCAGTACCTACAGGACGAGAAAGCACAAGGTTGTAGGACTAGACCTTGTGCCCATCCATTCGTCTCCTGACAGGGACCACCAGATCGCCGTCACCCAGGTATGTGTGCGGGATGAGGTTCTCATCTACCACTTCTGTAGGGCCATCAGAGGTTCTGGAGCATTCGCCCGTTTCATCGGCAGCGCCGACTGCACCTTCGCTACGGTGGAGAGAAGGAAGAACGCGAAGATTTGGCCATCTGGTGCAACAAGCTTGTCGACATCCAGAAGCAATACAAGATCATCAGCAATGGGCAGGAGAAGGACTCTGTGGTTGACCTCGCCGAGACCATCATCGATCCCTGATACGATGACATGAAATAAGACAATGATACCAAGGACCTGAACAAGTGGGAGGTACCTCTGAATCTAGCCTACATAACCTATGCGGCCAAGGACGCATACGCATGCTAAGACATGTACAGGAAGATATTGGACATGAGGGCGTGTCTGCTTCGTGTAACTGACGAGTACACGGACAGCCGCAGCGTCACGATCAAGCGTGCCAGGAAGGTCTAGATGTTGTACTTTATCTGTTTATAAGCACCTTTATCATCTGAGTGTTTCATGCATTAGCCTATGTGTGGTAATTATCTGTTTTGTCCGAAATATTTCTTTTAAGAACCCATTAACCTAACTGCTTTTGTTAGTGGCTATTTGCTTATGTATGTAACTAGTTCACTTGTCCGTTAAAAAAACCAATTCACTCGGCTGCCGTGCTTTGAATCTCCTTCCTCCCAACATATTCCCCTCCTCAGGTGGACCCAGCAGGTCTCTGAATTTTCTCCCACTTTCTTTTTCAATATAAACTGAGTTTTCTCCCAGTACTTTTCCCTAGAACCAACTCAACTGTCTCACGTATAGCCTAAACAATAATAACACCCCACGTACTATTAACTCATCAAATTTAAATGATATTTTATTTCGTAAGTTGAAAGTTCTTACAAAATAATAATAATAATTGTTTATATATAACTTGGCAAGTTAACTCCTAGTGATTGCGTACATAAGCTTGCAAAGATTTTACTGACCAATGCAGTAATAGACGTGCAATCATGTATTTATGTTTTTATAACATTTCTTCGTCTAGCCCAACATGATATTTTCACCCGGCCCAGCAAGTCCGTGGATTTCGAGAAAAATGAAATGGGATTTAAATTCTACCATATAAAAATGGGCTGCATAGATGCTACATCATTGTTTCACCCAGCCCACCAAATGGACTAAAACAACAAATGGACTGGCTGACATGTGGGCCAGTAGGTCGTAGCCTAAGAAGGCGTTGGATTTACATCCAACGACCGACATTCTTCTTCAATCTCTCGTCTTCTTCCCCCAGCGCTGCCGGGACCGCCTGCTCCAGCCTTCGGCGTCCAGCGGCGTTGTTTTGCGCTCCTCAGTGAAATGCTACCCCGCCGACGGCCAGGCCATCCCTCCACTCCGCACCTCCTATTATTCTCTGCCGAGTGTAGGCCCACCCCGCACCCGAACCAGTCAAGTTTCCCACCCCTCTCCGTCTGCAACTCCACTGCCGCGTCTTCCCCATCTCTGGGTCGTTCCAGTCTGGGGCCTTGCCGTCGTCCACCGCCTCGGTGCGCCTGGCGCGGCGTGGTCAACATACAAGAGTAATCGGAAGAGGACTGTACGTGGAGAGCCTGACGGTTGGGACCCACGAGGTCCATGGTGACAGGCAAGGAAAGTTCCTCCTTATTACACACTGTACGTGGACTTTACGTGGGAAGGGCTTCTATATTCCGCGAAAAAAACGTTCCCCCCGCTGATAGGTCGGACCGACCAGCTATATCTTCGCACGCAAGGAAGTGCCTCCTTATTACGCACAAAAAAATGAATACCCCCTGCTCGAGGGGACCCACCATAGTGGGTGGCTGACTTGTGGGCCTACTAAGTTGATGGGGACGGAGGGCTTTGTCAACTTAGTCAATATGAACGATTCTAGCTCCAGTGACCGTACGATGTCCATCCAACGGCCATAGTGCTTCTTCAACATCTGGTCTTCTTGCTCCAGCCGCCTAAAGCAGCGCCAGTCGTGCCGCGTGCTCCTGCCTCTCATGGTCGGCTGTGATGCCGTGGAGGCCTCACCGCCCCCTACTACTCCCACCGCTGGCCCAGGGCATCCCTCTACTCACCCACACCCCCTGTTATTCTGCGGTGACGGCAGCCTCACGCCGCAGCCGAACCAGTGAACCCTCGTACCCCTCTCTGCGTGGGCATCCACTATCGCGTCTTTTCTGGCTCCGCGTCTTCCTCTTCCTAGGCCTCGTCGTCGTCCACCGCTTTGGTGCTCTCGGCGCGGCGTGGTCAATGTGGTCAACAACCGACTTCCATTGTAAGAGTATTGTACATGGAGAGGCTGACAGCTGGGTCCATGGCTGCAGTTGGGTCCACGACCACATCCTAGTTTTTTTGTGATTTGCCAAGTAAGTCGCTTTGTCAAGCATGTTGGGCTGCAAATCTTTCAAGACGAGGAGAGCTTCATTCGGCTGGCCGAGAAAATGGCCTATCAGTCATGAGAAATGGGTTGTACATTTTTAAAACACATCAAACCCGCAATTAGTTTCAAATTTCCTTTTTTTATTTTGAGATTTTTAATTGAATTGATTTTTATGCGTGGACAATTTGTTGGATTTTATATTGATATACATTTATTTTTAAAATCAATTTGAATGCGACTCAAAATTTCGGGATTAAAAACAGTTCGGACCACATCGAAATATGCAGAATTTCGTATAATTTTTTAACTATGGCCAGAATATGGGCTGTAATGCTAAAAAAAGAATATGGGCTCCAAAAAACCTTAAGAATTAGCAAATGGGCTATAAATTATTAGAAATAATGGCAGATGGGTTGTATGCTATTTTCCACAGATTTGAGGCTTTCCTACAAAAAAGGTTGACGCACAAGCAGTGGCTCTTGGATTTCCATCCAACGGCCGTCGTGCTTCTTTAATCTATGCTTTTCCTGCTCCAGACGCTAAATCAAGCACCGGCGGGACTGCCTACTCCCTCCTCCCCGCGGCCGGCTGTGCTGTCGCGTAGGCCTCACCACCCCACCGTACTCCCATCGTTGGCCTAGCCATCCCTCTACTGACCCACACGTGTTGTTATTCTTCGGCGACGGCAGACGAACCAGTAAACCCTCGTACAATCGTACTCCCCTCCGCGTGGGAAACAACTGCCGAGTCTTCCCTGCCTCCGTCTTGTTCCCTTCCTAGGCCTCGCCGTCGTCCACTGCACTGGTTCTCTCAGCGTGGCCTGGTCAACGTGGTCAACGACCGACATGCATCTGAAGTGGACTGTACGTGGAGAGGCTGACAGCTGGGTCCACGGCCGCAGCAAGGAAGTGCCTCCTTATTATGTGCAAAATAATTATTCCTCCACCTAACAGCAGGGACCCACCGGACGGGCCACCATATTTTGCGAAAAAACGTTTCCCCCTAACTGCTGGGACCCACCAGCTACATCTTCGCACGCAAGGAAGTGCATCCAAGAAAAAATGATTCGCCCCCTGAGGGAGTCCTAGATAAGGGGGTATCTGGACTGTTGGACTATGAAGATACAAGATTGAAGACTTTGTCCCGTGTCCGGATGGGACTCTCCTTGGCGTGGAAGGCAAGCTTGGCGATCCGGATTATAGATCTCCGTCTCTGTAACCGACTCTGTGTAACCCTAGCCCCCTCCGGTGTCTATATAAACTGGAGGGTTTAGTTCGTAGGACATAACAACAATCATACCATAGGCTAGCTTCTAGGGTTTAGCCTCTCTGCTCTCGTGGTAGATCAACTCTTGTAATACTCATATCATCAAGATCAATCAAGCAGGAAGTAGGGTATTACCTCCATCGAGATGGCTCGAACCAGGGTAAACATCATGTCCCCAGTCTCTTGTTACCGTTAGCCTTAGACGCACAGTTCGGGACCCCCTACCCGAGATCCGCCGGTTTTGACACCGACATTGGTGCTTTCATTGAGAGTTCCTCTATGTCATCGATGTAATGCTCGATGGCTTCTCCAACCTTCAACAACGTCGTTCTGGGTGAGACTTTTCTCCCCGGACAGATCTTCGTGTTCGGCGGCTTCGCACTATGGGCCAACTCGCTTGGCCATCTGGAGCAGGTCGATAGCTACACCCCGGGCCATCAGGTCAGGCTTGGAAACCTAAACTACACTGGCGACATCCATGGAGACTTGATCTTTGACGTATTCGGGCCCATGTCAGGAGCGTCGAACGATCACGACGTGCATGACCTAGATCCGCCGTCGGACGGTATTCAGAACATCGCCCCTGCTGCGGCTCCAGAATTTGTTCCAGAGCAGGTCGTGCTTTCCGAGGACGGGTGGATGGACCCAGCCCCGGAGGCTGCACACTCATCGGAGTTGGAGCCGAACACAGACTCCTCCCCTAAAGGAATCTGTATCTCCGGACCCCCGGACTTGTCTCCGGCCGTGTGTTCCGGACCGCGCGCATCCGTGCCCATCGAATCTAATTGGGCTCCAGTTATGGAGTTCACCGCCGCGGATATCTTTCAGCACTCACCCTTTGGAGACGTGCTAGATTTATTAAGGTCTCTCTCTCTCTGTCAGGATACTCCTGGCCGAACTATGTTCGACTCGAGTGGGAAGTTGGCGACGAAGAAATTCATTATCCACCCACCACCCACTTAATAGCCATGGTCGATGATTTGACCGACGTGCTTAACTTCGACTCCGAAGACATCGACGGTATAGACGACGATGCAGGAGAAGAACAAGAACCACCGCCCACTGGGCGCCGGACAGCCGCCTCTTCGTACGATATATATATATATATATATATATATATATATATATATATATATATATATATATATATGGTGGATACTCCCAAAGAAAACAATGGCGATGAGGCAATAGGAGATAACCCCTTGGGGAAGAAATCAAAGCATGGGCGTCATCGGCGCCGCTCCAAGCCCCGCCACAGCAATACCGGCACTGAAGAAAATAATCCAGATGGCGTCGAAGAGGGATACAATCCTGATCAGCCTACCTTCGAGCAGGCCGAACAAGAACACGGGCAGGTCAGCCCAGATGAACAGGCGACGGACGGATACTTGGAGGACGATAACTATATGCCTCCTTCCGAAGACAAGGTGAGCCTCGGCGACAATAAATTCGGCATATCGGAGGATCCCATAGAGCAGGAGTGTCTCAAGCATCGACTTATAGCCACTGCAAGAAGCCTGAAAAAGAAGCAGCAGCAGCTCCAAGCTGATCAAGATCTGCTCGCAGACAGACGGACTAAGGCTCGGGCAGCCGAGGAATACGGACTCGAGCGCCGAACAAAATACTACCCAAAGCGCAGGCTACTACCTCAATTCGAGGAGGCGGCACTAAAAACCAAATGCATGCCTACACCCCGCCGACAGCACACTGCGGCAAGGGGCTACGCGCAAGACCAGCATTACATACCAAACAGCAACATAGCAAGCACCCTGGGCAAATAGCAGCCGAAAATAGAGTTCGCAAACCTTGGTGCCACAAATATAAGCGTCCCAAGGCAAAGAATGATGCCCAGGAAACGACAGTCAACACAGGAGCCCGTAGTCCTCAACTCGTTCATCGGGAGAAGAGACTTCAAAATCATAATTCAGGCCCCTCCAGCCTGAACCGCATACTTGACCGCCCATGTCAAATTCATGGTACCCCAGGAGCGGCAGCCAATCATACCAATAGAGAATGCTAAGTCTTTAAACAGATTGGCAGGCCGATGCCGGAAACAGCATGAAGAGGTCCTAGGGCAAGAAGCGCAGATTATCAAGCCTAAGGATCGATCACTCGAGGATCAGACCCACTAAAAAACTCGTTTTGGAGTGTTATAACTAGGCGCGAAGGCCACTTAGGCCCCGCCACTCTGGAGATGGTCTTCGGATCGCCAAAAAATTGCCATACCAAAGTACTAACTTTCGGCATTACACCTTTAGGCAGTAGCTATTCAGCACCACCATGATACACTGTGACTCGATGCATTATCACCCAATGCCCACGACAGTCTTAAAAAACCAGACCCACGTGATGTGGTCACAATCGCGGGCAAGACCGAGCTTCGCCTCGGCGCCGAAGAGTATTCGGCCATTTTATTAACAGAAGCAGTGAGTCACGGTTTTTTCAATCGAACCTTGATTCGACAGCGGAACTCCCGGACACCGATAAAAGAGTCCGAACTACTTCATCATATCCCAGCCTGTTCATGGTTCATACAGATCCTCCGGCATAAGCTGGACGGGCCACATCCCACGGCTCAGCCGCTGCTCACGCATGCCTTTAGCATTATTGCAGGTTCACCTTTGTGCATAACTGGACCGGCAACTTGGAATCAGCTCGGACGCACACAGGGGGAACCTTCACCCCACCTGAATACAATTCGGATATTACTCCGGACCTGCGCACAGCTCCCTACCGCCCGGTCCCAACAGGTTCTGCCGTCATGCCTCTCTTTTATAACATGCACTGTACTCATACGCATAGACGTATTACTTAAATACAACATGTAGAGTCATTTGATGCTTATCTGCTATTATTTCTCAACGGCATTTTGTCATAACGGCATCCGAACATCGTGTTATGCCTTATAACGCCAGGGGCTTCATTGCACCCGCACTATGGCAACAAAATCCGACCACCTTCTTGGTCGTTCGGCACCCCGAACTTATAGCATTATATGCATCACGTCCAAATCATGTCTTGGGTCATTGGTTGGGTTTACCCGACTCCCATGTTTTGGTACCTTACGTTCCGTAATATCGGCTAAGGTAGCGCTGGGAGAACTACTGCGATTGTGTCCCGGTTCTTCCGGATGAACACCTCAGTAGAGAAAGCCGAAAACTGACTGTCATGATAAGGCGAGAGCTGGTCAGCTGTTCGAGAGGTT
This sequence comes from Triticum aestivum, assembly GCF_018294505.1. Lineage (NCBI taxonomy): Eukaryota > Viridiplantae > Streptophyta > Magnoliopsida > Poales > Poaceae > Triticum > Triticum aestivum. Next base: position 123,505,626 of record NC_057813.1, on the reverse strand, counting down.
GTAAAATCTTTAAGGATTTATCCCGCATAATGCCATAATAAAATGCACCGTGCGAAGGATCGGTCCACCGATCAGGCGCTATTAGAGCCCCTTGTGCGGTCTTCCGAACTCTAGGGGCTGCGCCTCCCATACTCGAATTCCTATGGCTAAGTGAGAGTAATAAAGCCCTATAGTCCGATTGCCTGGTTCGCTGTGCTGAACACCTCCTTCACGGACCCAAGAATGGGATAAAGAGTGTTCAGGTGTATCCCGAACACCCCCGTAGTTCATACATGGGGGCAGAAGCCGACGACTGGCCAACTCTCAAGACTAACATATAAAACGGCCGGGCAGGAATAAAATTTACACATAACGGGAACATACATATAAGTGACTCTGTTCCGCCTTACAAAGGACAACACAACTGCCTTTAGGGAAAAATAATGTATTTCGCACATTGCTCTGCCACATGGCGGGCCCCCTTCAAGACACCATCATAATACAATTCGGGCTTGCGGTGCTCCTTCCCCTCCGGCGGCCCCTCAGTCATCAGCTTCTCAGCATCAAGCTTCCCCCAGTGCACTTTCGCACGGGCAAATGCCATTCGGGCACCTTCTATGCAAACCGACCGCTTAACAATGTCTAGTCGAGGGCAGGCACTCACAATTCGCTTCACGAGCCCAAAGAAACTGCTCGGAATGGGCTCGGCGGGCCATAGCCGGATAACTAAATCCTTCATAGCTAATTCGTCCGCCTGATGCAGTTCGATCAGTTGGTTCAGCTGGTCGACAAACGGCACCGGATAATTCGGCGCCAAATACTACGACCAGAAGAGCTTCTCCGTAGTTTCCTTCTTCTCAGCTCGACAGAATTGGGCAGCATCAGAAATGTTGTGGGGCAGATCCGCAAACGCCCCTGGAAAAATCAAGATTCAATGGGTCACCATGAACCTTCCCTGTGATAGCATACAAAACACTTTGAATAAGAAAAACCCTTACCAGTCTCAATCTTCCGCGCCTCCTGAATATCCTTCAGAGCAGCCTGGGCTTCCTCGCGAGCATCATTTGCGGTCTGGAGAGCTTGGACGAGCTTGGATTCTTTCAATAATAGACTCTGCTCCAAAGTCTCGCTTTTCTTCACGGCCTCCTGAAGCTCTCACTCAGTTTCCACAACCCTGGCCTCATGCTTCTCGCTAAGTGCTTGCTCCGCGGCTGCCTTCTTTTTGGCCAAGGCAACAGCCTTCTTGAGCGCCTCAATTTCGGCATTTGCCCCTAGAGTGCATGATATAAATGCTTTAAAGTCAAACACAACTACTTACTTGTGCTAAAACTTACTAAGATTTCAATATACCTTGTTTGTCCTCCAGCTGCTTCTTCACCCGACCGAGTTCTTCTTCGGCCCGCTCCAGACTCTGCTTGAGTCCGGACACCTCCGCAGTATGGGAGGAGGCAGTCGCTGCAGACGCCTGATTCACAAAGAAATAGATATATGTCATTAGCTGAGTCTCCTGCGGACGGAGATTTGATCCCCTGTCCGGTTCCTGTCCTCTTCGAATAGTGTATTAGGGGCTACTATCTATACTATGATAGTCTTCTAAAAACATACCTTCAAGCCTTTTATAAGGCTGATGCAGGATTCATTCAGTCCGCTCTCGGAGGCCTGAATCTTTTCTATCACCGCGCCCATAAGAGTGTGATGTTCATCAATGATGGAAGCGCTCTCCAGCGCTGTCGACAGGCCGCCCGGCACCTTTGGCTGGAAAAAGGTCGTAGGTGGAGCAGGATCGCCCCCTCCAGTTAAGATGGGCTGCTTGCCTGATCTCGGAGCCTCAAGGGTCTCCGGAACTGTGTCCGGCTGTGGGCCGAATCCAAGATCGCACCCGCCGTCGACGTTCATGGGAACCGCCAGCGTGTCCGGCCCCCGAGGTACGCCCCCCTGGCTCACGTCCTTTTTGGACGACACCTCGGTGTCACAACCAGGCTTTGGGGAAGGGGCCCTGGGAGGTGTCTCGCTCTCCAAGGCATCGGAACTCAACAAATCCTCCAATGAGGACTGTTGGGCAGGAGACCTCGCCGGACTGTAAAAAGTATGGTGCAAATCAAAATATTACATTCTAGTAATTCCGGATGCATGGATATGATCGGATTTCATGCACTTACGAGTTTACCAGGGGTTGGGCCCTAGGATCCCACTCCGGGCTGCTGTCGGTAGCCGTGGTGGACGCCTCGGGGATGAGTGTTCTTCCCCTCTTAGGCGAATCTGCCTCTAAGGACGAGGAGGCTGTCCTTTTCTTCCTCCCCCTCGTAGGGGACTCGAGCTCTTCTTCCTCCTCGTCCTCTTCCTCCTCTTCGTCCTCTTCCTCCTCCTCATCCTCTTTGGAGGAGGGATGGCCACTAGAGTCTTTGGACTTCGTGTCCAAGGCACTGCGATGATGGAGACCGCTCCTGGTCTCCTTGGCCTTTTTGTTGGCCTCTTTCTTCAGCGCCTCGTAAGACGCCGGGACCAGCATCTTCATCAGAAGTGGTCCGGCCGGTTCTTCCGGCAACATGGCCGGACAATGAATCTGCCCCGCCTTCTTCGTCCATCCCTGAGATAATCATGGAAAAGCACATTAAGAAAAACATCTCCCTCGGGACATACCAATGAAACATGCGGATGGCCGAGACATAATAATGACTTAACGGACTTGCAGGGTGGAACAGTTGGTACCTGTGGTCCGCGGTGGAGTCCGGACACGGTTTGACGGACTTGAAGAGCATCTTCCAGATGTCCTTGTGTGAGGAGCCGAAAAGCTCCCGCAGGGTCTGGTGCTCGGCCGGGTCATACTCCCACAAATCACAGCTTCTGTGCTAACAAGGATCAGGCGGACCGGCATCACCTGGACTACGTCAACAAGCCTGATGGCCTTGTCTTCCATACCTTTGACGCGCACCTGGATCACTGACAGTTCGTCGGACGACGACCAGTTCACGCCCTTCTAGGGCCAGGACGTGAGCCGTAAAGGGGCTCTAGATCGAAACTCAGGAGCAGCGGCCCACTTTTTGTCGCGCGGCTCAGTGATGTAGAACCACTGCTGCTGCCACTCCTTGGCAGAGTCATTAAAAGTACCCGTTGGCCATGTGACCTTGGGCATTCTGCTCACCATGGCGCCTTCGCACTCGGCATGTTCGCGTTCACCACCTTGGGCTTCACATTGAAGATCTTCAGCCATAGCCCAATGTGTGGCGTAATGCGGAGAAAGGCCTCGCACACGACAATAAACGTCGAGATATTGAGGAAGGAATTGGGGGATAGATCGTGAAAATCAATCCCATAGTAATACATGATACCACGAACAAAAGGGTGAAGGGGAAACCCAAGCCCGCGGAATTTATCTTGGAGTATTCGGAGGTGGAACCCGCCTCGCAATGCCGAAGACAATCTGTCGGCGTTCTGGGAACGGGGGTCCCCATACTTGCCTGCCTGCGGCCTGCGGCGTGGCTCAAGGGGCGGCCCAGGATGGCCCATCTTCATCAGCACGAGCTCAAGACCCTCGCGAGAGGCCAAGCCTCGCGGGGTGGACGACAGGGAGCCTCCTCAGGCATGCCCTCGTCAGGCTGGCTCGCGAGGAGGCGGGGTACCTCACGAGGTGCCCATGACGCAAGCCATGACGACCAAGGGCGCCAGGCGGGCGCCAGCCCACGCAGTGTCCTTCTTTCCTCTTTGGTGCAAAGGGAGCAAGCGCAGGCGAGAACATCAAGCAAAGGCATCCATTTTGGTGCAACAAGACCAAGACCGTCGCAACGGCAGGAAGGAAGTCATCGTGGAGCCCAGGAAGGCGTCATCGTCAGAGCCTTTGACAGGCGAGGACCAACTTTAGTCAGGATAAGTGTACTAGATGTTCCCCTTCAAAATGGCCAATTGTTGGCGCCCTTCCCGCTCAATATTTGGGAAGAGGCCCCGGGGCCTTTGCCTATAAATAGGACTAGCCACCACAAGGTAGAGGCATCCGGTCATCACCAGGAAACCAAGAGAGAGAGAGAGAGAAAGGGAGAATCGCATAGGATCCTCACCAGGAAACCAGTAGAGAGAGCGACTGAACCCCCCCCCCTAGTAGTTCATCGCACCAGCCAAGAACAGACCCTTGCGAGGCTGTTCTTCCTTGTATTGTTCATCATCAGCCCAAGAGGCAATCCACCACACCACACACTGAAGTAGGGTATTACACCACAATGGTGGCCTGAACCAGTATAAACTCTGTGTCTCATGTGTTGTTCCTTTGATTGCTTAGATCATAGCGAGGCGGTGAGGTGCAGGTAGGCAGAGGGCGAAATCCTCGCGCGCACCCCAGAGTTCGAATCTAGAGGGTCTGCCGGAACCCGAAATCTGAGATTTGGCGCGCCAGGTAGGGGTGCGCCAGAATTCGTCTTCTGCTGCCCTGTTCTTCACCGACCGTTGCGGCCATGTTAGACGCTCGTCGGGCCCGCGCCGAGCGCCGAGACGCTCTCGCTTCCCGTGTCTCCCAGACGGCCCCTGTCGGCGGCCACCCCCGCCATTCCCCATCGTCTGCCGTCAACGCCGCCACCGGCCTGGCGGGGAACGAGCAGCAAGCATCGTCCCAGCATCCATCCATGAGGCGAGACGGCCGCACTACCACTCCCTCGCTCGCCTCGGCTGGTTCTTTGTCCCGCGCACCCCACGCGGCCATGGAGGCTCGAGCTGTGCTCATCCCGGCAAACGAGCTCCTGCACTACTGCTCAGTCAACGACATCTATGAAGAGTGGCTCGACCGTGTCGCCGAGCTCGTCCGCGCCACATGGGGCTCCCCCGCGTCGTCCTTCTCGCTGCACCACGCCTCGCCCTGTGCGGGCAATGAAGCTCTGGGGGCGCCTCCGCCGCCTTCCCCTCAAGAAGGCACCCTGGCCCCAAGGCGCGTGGCCCCTGGGCGGAACCCGCTCTGTCCGGCGCCAGCGCAGCAAGAGCGGAGCTGCCAAGAGGTTCCTCGCTCCCAAGAAGCTGCCCGAGTGCTCCCTGCTCCGGTCCGTCGCGACCACGCCCCTGTTCCAGCGCGCCAAGACCCCGCGTTGCTCCCAGCTGCAGCACATGGGGGCCCGTAAGACCAAGCTCCTCGTCACCAGAGGCCTCCCGTGGCCACAGCAGGCTGTCGTGCCTTCACCACCGAGCTGCACAGCGTCGCGTGGCCCTACAAGTTCAAGCCAGACCTGCCTCCTCGCTACAATGGCACGGCCGACCATGTGGAGTTCCTCCAGCTCTATGAGCTGGGCATCGAAGCCGCCAACGGGGATGAGAAGGTCATGGCGAACTGGTTTCTCATGGCGCTCAAGGACGGGGCCCGCACCTGGCTCCTGAACCTGGCTCCAGGCACGATCTCCTCCTGGGACGAGATGTGCACCCGTTTCATCGCCAACTTCCAAGGTACTCGCGACCGGCCACCTACCGTGAGCGACATGCACCGCATCAAGCAGCAACCAGGGAGACCCTGCAGAAGTACATCCAGTGCTTCAACAACGCATGTCTCGAGATTCCCAAGGTGACCGAGGTGGCCATCATCTCAGCCTTCTCCGACGGCGTGCGTGACGTCAAGATGAAGGAGGAGTTGGCGATGCATGAAGATCTGTGCACTTCCTTGGAGTTGTTCAACTTGGCAACTAAGTGCGCCAGGGCTGAGGAAGGGAGCCTTTCCCTCCTCGAGCTGCCAGCCACAGACCCAGAAGAGAAGAAATCCAAGGCAAGGACGTGAAGCGCAAGGGGGCTGCCGTGCTCGCGGCAGAACCAGACACCAAGCGGGGCAGAGATCAGCCCCCGAGTCTTTCAAGGGCAGCCGGTACTATGTGTACCACGACCTCCACACCCACAACACCAACGAATGCCTAGAGCTCCGAGCCGTGCGAGAAGGAAGGGTCGGCCGACGCCCCGACCACAACGATCGTGGCTATGGCCGAGGAGGAGGAAGGAACGCAGGACGCTGGGAAGACTGCGGCCCTTGCCAAGGGTGGCGCGACTGACCTCGCGAGGATCGCTGGCAGGATCAGCCTCGCGAGGGAGACTGGAGGGATCAGCCTTGCGAGGATCATCCGCAAGGAAATGCAGGCCTCCCTCCACTGCCGCCGCAACCAAGGAGAAACGAGGACCATCATCAGGACGAGGGGGCTGAGGGCTTCCAGGAGCCGCGCGCGATCGCCTGCATCCTGGGCGGAGCTCAAGCCCCAGCCTCTCAACGCATCTTCAAGCAGTTCACCCGCGAAGCGAATGCATTCCTCCCCAAGCTTGAAGCCACGCGCCTCCTTAGGTGGTCGGCATGCGCCATCACGTTTAGCTCAGCGGATCAACTCAAGTGCGCGGCCACAGCCGGAGTCCTCCCAATGCTTTGCTCCCCAGTCATCAGCAACGTGCAAGTCACCATGACCCTCATCGATGGCAGGGCAGGGCTCAACGTCCTGTCCGTAGAGACGTTCAACAATCTCCAAGTGCCTTACGATCAGCTTCAGCCAACCAAGCCTTTCTCCGGAGTCACTGGCGGCTCCATAGTTCCAATTCGGCAGGCCCGCCTCCCTGTCACCTTCGGGGCACGCAACAACTACCGCACCTAGCTCATCGACTTCGACGTCGCCCACATTCGTCTTCCGTACAATGCCATCCTTGGCTACCAAGATCTTGCCAAGTTCATGGCCGTGACTCATCATGGCTACAACGTCCTCAAGATGCCAGGAAGCGGTGGAGTCATCACGGTGCCTTCTGAAGAAAGAGACGCAGTATGCCCCCTGGAACGAGCTTTTTAGGCCGCATCACTTGAAGACCCAGATCGCGGGAGCGGGAGGCTCCTTGAGGCCGCTCCCAAGAAGAAGAAGACATCGCCAGGCCGGACCCCTCAGGAGGCAAGCCCTTCAGGGTCTGCGCCTGCTCAGGGGGCACCTCCTTCTGTCGCATAGGAAGGCGCGCCCGACGCCCTCCTCAAGCAGGCTCGGGGCTCCCTCCTGGAGGGCCACCGACCTTGCTAAGGTCACGAGGGAGGCGCTTGGGCACCACATGGAGGCATATTTCAAAACATGTTTCCCTCAGGAAGAAGCAAGGCAAGGGGGGCCAAACCCTAAGGAGTTCATTAGTCGGATCACACAGGAGTTGCAGGAGTCAACAGTCATGAGTGGCAGTCACCGCTTACCCGCCGCAGCTCCCCATCCAGGCGAGGATGGTGGGCTACGCGTCTGCGTCGACATCCCAGGGCTCAACCGAGCCACCTCACAGGAGCGCTTCCGTCCCTCACGCGTGGGGCGCTGCGGAGGCCCACCCCACAGCTACGTTCGCATGCCCTACGGCTTGCCGAACGCGGCTGCTGTGCGCCAGCGCCTCATGAGAAGCGTCCTGGAGGCTCAGGAGGCCAGGCGTTCCGCAGTCCTGGCAGAGATGGAGACGGTTCACGAGGAGCGACCAGCACCTCCGGAACCTCCCGAGGCTCCTGGGCCTGGGGGCTCGTGAAGACCGGCTTCCGCAGCCCGCGACGTCCGCTACTTCAACACCCCTTCGTCGTCAACACTATCAGGTGACATCTTTCAAGTTTCATTTCCAGCTGGGAGCGCCCTCAGGGCTGCATCATTCCCAGGCCGCGTGGGTCCGTCCCTGCGGTGTGTATCCCTTTTGCTCATGTTTTTAGCTTACCTTGTTGGGGGCGCCCCTCGGGCTGCATCATCCCCAAGTCGCTCGGGTCAGACCCAGCGGCGTGTACCCCTCTTGTGTTTATTCTCGGGCCATGCATTCGACCCATCATGCTTCTTATTTGGTGCCTGTCTGTGGCACCTCTTCTTCCTTCATGTCGGCCGCTTGCGCGTTAAAGGGGGGTACCTGAGCATCGCGACTCAGGGCTCCTACTGGCTCTCCAGCCCTCACCCTCTGGCTTTGTCCACGGCATCACGCCCTGGCAAACCAGCGACGGCTGAGACTCGCTCGAGGGCCGGGACCCGAGGACGTAGAGCGTCGACATCTAACCAAGCTTGCGCATTAAAGGGGGCGGTACCTGAGCATCACGACTCAGGGCTCCTACTGGCTCTCCAGCCCTCACCCTCTGGCTTTGTCCACAGCATCGCGCCCTGGCAAACCAGCGACGACTGAGACTCGCTCGAGGGCCAGGACCCGAGGACGTAGAGCGTCGACATCTAACCAAGCTTGCGTGTTAAAGGGGGGGGGTACCTGAGCATCGCGACTCAGGGCTCCTACTGGCTCTCCAGCCCTCACCCTCTGGCTTTGTCCACGGCATCGTGCCCTGGAAAACCGGCGACGGCTGAGACTCGCCCGAGGGCCGGGACCCGAGGACATAGAGCATCGGCATCTAGCCAAATTTGCAGGAACACATCACAAGTTAAGGCCCAGTGTCAGGCGCAACCCGCCTTGAGGTAGGGCCCCGTGAGTCCCGCGCTGGCTCACAGGTGCCCAGATACACCTCCTCATGCCCTACCGTGCCGGCCACGTGTCAGGGCGGGGCTGTACACACCCCGGGGGCTCCTCTCGGAGGGGATCCCCCTCCCACGCACCAGTGGAAGCACCATGCTCCGCGCTGGCTGACGACACTGCCGAGGAGTGGCTATGCCGGTACACATACGGAAGCGCTATGCTCCGTGCTGGTGATAAACAACTGAGGATGGCACCCGGCCGCATCAACCTCAGGGAGCCCCGAGCTCAGTGTCTAGCCTCATCGCAACACCTCCCCTCGAGAGCGCCGCGCGAGGGGGCTGGGCACGGGGGCTGCGCCTGGGTCACGCCCAGGCGTACACCACCCAGCCAGGCCCCTCGGGCCTAGTTCATTGCGCGTCTCTCCCCGAGCGGAGCCAAGGTACGAAGGCCGTTCGAGCGTCAAGGGGGACTCCTCAGCATCGTGACTTAGGAGCCTAACTGGTCACGTAGCCCCTCACTCCTTAGTTCCGAAAGGCTAACGGTGGTTGAGGTATGCGCGGGGCCGGGCTCTGCAGACGTAGAATGGTAGACTCACCCACACATCTCACCTCCCAACTTGCTATTCGTGCGCCAAGGGGGACTCCTGAGCATCGCGACTCAGGAGCCTAACTTGTCACGTAGCCCCTCACTCCTTGGTCCCGTCCTGGTTTCCAGTCGGGGCTAACGGCGGCTGAGGTATGCGTGGGGCCGGGCTCTGCCGGCGTAGAACATAAGCAAGTAGGAAGAGCACAAATTTCAAGGAATTCAAAAGCAAATATTACAGTCCATAACTGTTATCATGACACCAAACACAAGTTTAAACGCCTCCCCGAGGCATGATGCATGTTGCAGAAGCTGAAAGCAGGACAGGAGCCACGACGGAGCCATTTGTTGGCGGCGGAGCTGTGCGGAGCGGGTTCGCCTCGTGGAGCCGCAGGACCAGCAGCGCCTCGCTTCGGCTTGGTGCTGAAGGCCCAGAACTTCGACAACAGAGCCTCCGCACGACCCTTCACGGCCTCAGCAGCGACAACGGCAAGCTCGCCCCTCGCTGGCTCCAGCAGGCTGTCGAGGTTGACGGTGGGATCGCGAAGGTAGACGTGGGTAAGGACCCGCGTCAGCACTGCAGAAGACAGGACACGCGCCTCGGCCTCAGCCGTAGGGCCAAGGCCAAGGGTGACATCTTCAAGAGCAAGGACCAGGAAGGGGAGAAGCTTGGCGGGTCCGTCCTCGGTGCCGGCCAGAGGGCTTTCCAGGCCGCTGTCGTAGAACGACTTCAGCAAGCCGCGAACCTTCACCTCCGTCTCCGTGAAGGCCTCGCGGTCCTCGGCAAGGACCCGCGCCTTGCCGTCCAGCTCGACCTTCCACGCCTCCAACTCCTGCTCCAGTGCGCTCAGGCGGTCAAGGCGCTTGTTAAGCTTGGCATCTTGGTCCTTGATGGCCGCCTCACGAGCCTTCATGTCTTCTTCCTTATCTTGGCGGATGCGGACCTCCTCGGCAAGCTGGTCCCGCAGGCCCTGTAGTTCGCTCTCCAGCGCCTTGCAACGACCTCGGGCATCAGCCGCCTCTCCCAAGGCGGCGTCTCGAGCGGCCTTCGCCCCGAGGACGGCCTGCTTCTCCTTGTCGCGGGCCGTCAAAGCCTGAACCAGCGATGCTCGAATCAGAGCGTCAGAGCGAATCCAGCCAGAAGCCATCTCCAAGCGCCCGGCCACCAAGCGAGGGTCGGCGCCCAGAAGATCTTGCGGCAGCCGGTCCAGTTCGGCAGCAGCACGATCCAGGATGGTGGAAGGAGTCGGAGAGACAACAGTTGGTGGAGTAGGAGGAGAGGACGGCAGCGTAATCACAGCATCCTGAGACAGGACCTGCTGCGCCCCAACAGCTGTGGCGATGGCATCAGGCAAGGATACTTCAGGAGTCACTTGGGCCATGGGGGCTGAGCTCGCCCCAGCCAACCCCACCAGGCCTCGCGAGGACGACCGGGCAGGAGAGGCCCATGCCTTGCAACCACCTTCTTTTGTGGGCAGAGGCGCTGCCCCAGCCGGAACCTCAGGAGCCCCCTTCAGTTTCTTTGCCGCAGGCGCCAGCCTAGCCAAGAGATACAGACATCAAGCCTCAACGACAAAGCAAGGAACAAGACAAGAATCAAGCACTTACTGGTCGCCGCTCGCGAGCTCGAGCAACCTCCGGCCATACTTGAAGCCCGAGAGCCGGCTGCTAGGATCAGCCTCGAGAGGCTCGGAAGCAGGAGGCACGTCTGTGGATCGCCTCGGAACTGGGGCAGACCCGAGGGGGACCAGCCCAGACCTGGCCTTCTTCGAGATTGGGGGCAAGCTCCCGCCGCCCCGCTCGTCATCATCCTCGTCTTCGCTCGGCGAGAGGCGGAGAGCGCGGGACGTGCGCCGGGGGAGAGGCGCTCTCGACTCCCCATCGGTAGCCTTGGAGTCAGGCCCACCTTCCCGCTCCTCTTCTTCCTCCTCTTCGCTGGAGTCGCCGGAGGACACTTCACCGTCCCCTGGGTTGCCGGGTCCTCGGGAGCCTCTGTGGGCACGGGCCCGTCCCCATTGAAGACGGGCATGGAGTCCACCACCTTCTCCCAATCATCACGAAGAAACAGGGTTACAGGGGCGCCCTCCAGCCTCGCCACGTCTCCTCCGACCAAAGATTGGAGGACCGTGGCCAGGTCTTCGTTGGCCAAGACCGCGGGGCTCAGGCAGGGCCTCCATAGCGGAAGTGAGTACTTACGAAGCGGGGCCACCTGGTGCTCCAGGAACTCCCTCAGGAGCGACGCACCAGTCAGCTTCGCTGCCGCCATGTTGCCCGGTCTCAGATCTGCGTCCATCTTCTCCAACACCGGCTTCGCGCGGGGGTCCACGAGTTCCGCACGAGACCAATCATCGGAGCTCGTGGGCTGCTCCATGGGCAGAATCAGCCGAGGGTGGATGCGCCGAGCATCTACCATGACCCACTTGCTCCTGAAGCCCTCAATCCGCTTCCCGGGCTTTGAGATGGCGTTGGAGCCGCCATACGCGACAAAGCTCGCACACGCAGAGATGGCACCATAAGAGGGCCGGAGGGAGAAGTAGTGGCGCAGCAAGGCCACTGAGGGCTGCACTCCGACGTGAGCCTCACAATAGTAGGTGAAGATTTCTAGAAGAAGAACAGAGTTGGGGATGGAGATGCAGAGCTTGCAGGTCGTAATAGCGGAGGACAGAGAAGAAAAACTCAGAAAAGGGAGGCACCAGACCGGCAGCAATGGCGCTTATGAAGAGCGGATAGAAGGTGCTCCCTCGGGCCTCAGGAAGAGCGGAGCCTGCCTTGAACACCTTCACCCCGTTGATGCCTTGCGCCGCCACCATCCGGTGCATCCGGGCAAGGCTCGCCTCTGACACGTTCGGTGAGTCCAAGGCGGGCGAGTACCAAGATTCGGTCGGGGTCTGGCGAGGCGCCATGTCTTGCTAGGGCGCACGGTCGAGGTAGATCTGAAGGTTTCGAAGGCAGAAAGGAAGAGCGCAAGAAAGGGGGTCTGGGCAATGACCGGAGGAGGCAAGGGAAGCAAAGCCTAGGCAGATGCCGCTCTTTTGTCGATTCACGCAGTTGCTGAGGCACCCACGTCCAACCAACTGCCACGCGGCACCCGAGGCCGCAGGCTGTTAGGGCCCGCGGCGCTTCGCACTTGCCCCTTCGCCTCTCTGCTCAGCCAAGTCCGGGCGCGCCTTGGGCCCGGGGCTACTGTCGGTGTTCTGGGAACGGGGGTCCCCAGACTTGCCTGCCTGCAGCCTGCGGCGTGTCTCAAGGGGCGGCCCAGGATGGCCCATCTTCATCAGCACGAGCTCAAGACCCTCGCGAGGGGCCAAGCCTCAAGGGGTGGATGACAGGGAGCCTCCTCAGGCACGGCCTTGTCAGGCTGGCTCGCGAGGAGGCGGAGAGATCAAGCTGGGGTACCTCACGAGGTGCCCATGACGCAAGCCATGATGACCAAGGGCGTCAGGCGGGCGCCAGCCCGCGCAGTGTCCTTCTTTCCTCTTTGGTGCAAAGGGAGTAAGCGCAGGCAAGAACATCAAGCAAAGGCATCCATTTCGGTGCAACAAGACCAAGACCGTCGCAACAGCAGGAAGGAAGTCATCGTGGAGCCCAGGAAGGCGTCATCGTCAGAGCCTTTGACAGGCGACGACCAACTTTAGTCAGGATAAGTGTAATAGATGTTCCCCTTCAAAATGGCCAATTGTTGGCGCCCTTCCCGCTTAATATTTGGGAAGAGGCCCCGGGGCCTTTGCCTATAAATAGGACTAGCCACCACAAGGTAGAGGCATCCGGTCATCACCAGGAAACCAAGAGAGAGAGAGAGAGAAAGGGAGAATCGCATCGGATCCTCACCAGGAAACAAGTAGAGAGAGCGACTGAACTCCCGCTAGTAGTTCATCGCACCAGCCAAGAATAGACCCTCGCGAGGCTATTCTTCCTTGTATTGTTCATCATCAGCCCAAGAGGCAATCCACCACACCACACACTGGAGTAGGGTATTACACCACAATGGTGGCCTGAACCAGTATAAACTATGTGTCTCTTGTGTTGTTCCATTGATTGCTTAGATCATAGCGAGGCGGTGAGGTGTAGGTAGGCAGAGGGCGAAATCTCCGCGCGCACGCTAGAGTTCGAATCTAGAGGGTCTGCCGGAACCCGAAATCTAACACAATCTACGCGTCGGACTCATCGTCATGGAAGCCTGGTTCAGGGGCTACTGAGGGAGTCCTGGATAAGGGGGTATCCGGACAGCCGGACTATATACTTTGGTCGGACTGTTGGACTATGAAGATACGAGATTGAAGACTTCGTCCCGTGTCCGGATGGGACTCTCCTTGGCGTGGAAGGCAAGCTTTGCGATCCGGATTATAGATCTCCTTCTCTGTAACCGACTCTATGTAACCCTAGCCCCCTCTGGTATCTATATAAACCGGAGGATTTAGTCCGTAGGACATAACAACAATCATACCATAGGCTAGCTTCTAGGGTTTAGCCTCTCTGGTCTCGTGGTAGATCAACTCTTGTAATACTCATATCATCAAGATCAATCAAGCAGGAAGTAGGGTCTTACCTCCGTCGAGAGGGCCTGAACCTGGGTAAACATCGTGTCCCCAGTCTCTTGTTACCATTAGCCTTAGACGCACAATTCAGGACCCCCTACCCGAGATCCGCCAGTTTTGACACCGACACCCCCTGACTACTGGGACCCACCAGCTATATCTTCGCACGCAAGGAAGTGCCTGACAGTCGGGACCCACCTGGTCGAAGCGTACATAGCGTTGTCATTCTGGTCGCGAAAGTGTATGTACATACTGTTCGATGTAAAGGCACGCATGTGTCTTAGTAGAGGCGCGCATGTGTCGTAGTAGAGGCACGCACGTAGCATGTACACGTACGTACAGCGGCCAGTGTGCAAGAAAGAGAATACGGCCACGTACGTACATACGGGCGGGGTCTCGAACGCCTACTCGCGCATACGTACGGCCAGGGCTTGTGTACATGACTGGGTCGGAACAGAGAAACAGCATCGTCGTCGTGTTCATGGGGAGCCAACCGGCTGGGTCGGAACGAAATGCGTCGTCGTGTTCATTGGGAGGGCTTGGACGGAACAGGCGATGGAAATTAGGCTTGGCGTACCACAGAACAGAGGAAACGGCCTTGTGTTCGACGGCCACATTCGAAACGGGATCCTGTTCATCGGGACGGGTCTGGCGTACTGCAAAACGGAGGAAACGAACCTCCTACGGTCGAAACGGGGTCCTGTTGATCGGAAGGGGTCTGGCATATCGCAAAACGGACGAAACAGACTTGTGTTGGAGCGCTATGGTCGAAACGGGGGTCCTGTTCATTGGGAGGGGTGTGGCGTACCGCAAAACGGGACTCCACGGGATACTGTTCATCTCCATCATCGACCTCCTCTAGCCTCCACGAGCTACTGTTCATCCACCGTCGACCTCCTCCAGCCTCCACCTGCGACTGTTCATCCATGGGCTCCTGTTCATCCAGCCTCCACCGCGCGCTACTCCACTGGCTACTGTTCAACCACCCCTCTCCACAGGCTCCTGTTCAACCACCCCTCCACGGGCTACTGTTCATCCACTCCTCCACCATCTATTGTTCATCCAGCCCTCCACGGGGTCGTCCTGTTCATCCAGCCCTCCACGGGGCCCTGTTCAT
>NC_057813.1:123476435-123490749 GCF_018294505.1 Triticum aestivum | reverse complement strand
ATCCAAACCCCCCTGCAACACTCACTGATCATCCAGAGGCAGCATCAATCGGCTTCAGTTAGCAGCAGTAGCGAAGGAATCACTCGGGTTTAGTAATGTGTAGCCTATAGTGCAATCGCTCGGGTTCAGTTAGGCGACGCCTCGCTCGGGTTCAGTTAGAGCCCAATGCCTCGCACACACGCACGTACATGTACGAGAGAAACGTGCATCGCTCAGCCCCCGACCACCCACCGTAACCGGGTACTCCCCGAAATTTTCCTCGCCCTCGCTTCTACCATGGTTTTTTCGTCATGGACGGCCCAAAGAATATCATGCAGTTGTGTCTCCGGCCCGCCCAGGACGAAAAACCCATTTTTTGTCATGATTGTTTGTCATAGAAGTAGGATCCCACCACATCTATGATGATACCGGGTTTTGTCACAATTATCATCATAGAAGTGTCATAAGTATGACAGAAAAAATTCCTTCGACCCAAAATGTTGCGGATGTGTCTTTTTTTTGTAGTTGGACAGGAGGGGACTACTGTGCCACCGCTAGTTCCTCAGGCGCCTCAAGCTGCTACTCCATAGATGTCGATCTACGCCAAACCCCCTCCGTTTCTAGTTGGTTCTACTCAAGCTATGATGCAGGCAGGAGGGCAGATGTTTGGATATCAAGGAGGCTGGAACCCTCAGATGCAACAGTTGCAGCAGATGCCACAATGGGTGAATCAGCAGCAGTTTCCCTTCCAGTACCTGCCTCCTACTCAGGTTTTTCCCCAGCAATTCAGCCCGCAGATGCAGCAGGTTCAGTTTGGAGGGAGTGGGTCATCTACTAGAGGAAGTGTGCAAAACAGCCAAGCAGAGTCTAGCAAGAACAAGAAGAAGAAGAACCAAAAGACTAAGCAGGCAGCTGCCACTACTGCTAGTGATGAATCCTCCTCCTTCAATGTCGATCTTAATTTCATCGGGGCGATCTGTCACAACTGTGGTCTCCCAGGTCACTTTGTGGGCATGTGTTCCATACCAAAAGTGTGTTTCATCTGCAAGACTCCTAACCACCACATGGATATATGCCCTACTTGGTACAAACCCTACCCTGCTGCTATGTACTGGGGGAGTGCTAATAATGGTTCAGATTTTTTCCATATTGAGACAGGTGGCAAGGAGAACTGTGAGTGGCTAAACTTTGGAAATGTTGGACTAGTTTTAATTGAGAAAGGTGAGATCACTGAGAAAGAGCTGGGCCTTTACTTCTCTGATATGTGGAAAACCAACTAGCCCTGGCAAATCAGAAGATATGATGGAAAAAAATTATTGTCAGGTTTCCTCCTAACAAGAAGATCAAAGATTTGGTAGAATACCCTTCCATCAATTTGATGAAAGAAGGTGTAACTATTTCTTTCAGTGACTGGAATGGGGAAATGCCAGCATGTGACACTTTGGAGGAAACTTGGATTGTGATTGAAGGGTTGCCTCCTAAATGGATATCCTGGAACATTATAGCTCAAATTTCTACTATGCTGGCAGTCCTTGTCAATGTTGATTGGCACACTATCTTCAGGAGCTTCTATGAGAAGGTGAGGATTCAGGTAGCTGTGAGAGACTGCTAAGATTCCAAGAGACAGAATGGTGGAGATACATGATGAGCTGCATTTGCTGCAGTTTACTGTGGAATCAAAGGTTGTTAGTGGTCATGAGTCAGATAATCCCTCAGGACCTAATAATAACCATCCGTCCCAAAACAAGCACACTGAGGAAGAATTTGATTCAAGTGGAGATGATCTACTTGGAGAAGATATGGATACTGGAAATAGCAACAAGATTACAAAAAACATACAGCAAAACATTGGGTTCAATGGAGCCAGGACTATGCAGAAGTGCTCTACACCTGCTCCCAGAGATAATGAAGAAAAGGTAGTCTCCTCCAATTTCCTGGGTGCACCTATGACCAAAAGCTACCTTGAGGTAGTGAAAAAGAGACATAATGATTCCATGGGCACCCCTCTCCTGAATCAATTTGAAGCTGTTGTTGACAAGCCTATTTCCTAGAAGTGCACTAACACTTAGCATAAGTGGGGGCCTGTGGTGGCCTCCAGGACTATTACCAGGACCAAGAAAGATAACATACCAGCTCTTCAAAAAGCCCAGGAATTGAAGCAAATTAAAAACCTGGAAAAACCTATTATTAGAAAAGGTACTCATAACTCTTTTGCTTGCCTTGATGATTCTCTACTTATTAAAACTACAGAGTGCTCAGGTATTAATTTGGGCAATAGCAGAGATAATATTAGAGACAACATTAACAATATTAAGCAGATTGAGTTAGACAGACTTGCTAAATTTAATTCTGAAAATCCTGCTATTTTTCTTCCTACTAGTATAGATATTACTAGTGAGGAATTTAGTGTTGATATTGACAATCCAGGAAATGATATTGAGACAGAAATAGGGACACATATGAATGTACTCCCTACTTCAGACTCTCCTTGGATTGCGGTCAATAGGAAATCCCACTCTTGTAAAGGGAGAAGGAAAATTGATTTTAATAATAAATGTTAGGTATCTTTTGGAACATTAGAGGGTTAAACGGCCCCAATAAAGTTGATAAACTGAAAGAGCTCATTAGAGCCAATAGTCCTGACTTTATTTGTATTTCTGTATCCAAGAAAGAAGTGTTTACTCTTCTCCAGCTTTAAGCTTTTGATCCTAGATCTGACTTCCAATGGAAATGGCTCCCTGCAATTAACACTACAAGGGGGATTTTAATTGGATGTAAGGTGGATCTGTTTGAAATAGTCCTATGTGATATACATAATTTTAGTATTTCTTGCTTGCTTAAGAATAAACATGATCTCTCTATTTGGAGACTTATTACTGTTTATGGTTCTGCCTACGACCAGTTTAAAATGGATTTTATCAATGAACTTCACTCCCTACTAACTAACTGGTCAGGGCCCACCCTAGTTGGAGGTGATTTCAATCTTATTAGAGAAGCTGATGAGAAAAGCACTGGTGTTATTAATCAACACTGGGCTGACCTCTTTAATGACTGGATTAATAGATTTATTCTCTTAGAGCTAAAGATAAATGGGAGAAAGTACACATGGGGTAATAACCAGGACAATTTAGTGATGGCTACTATAGATAGAGTGTTTATGTCCACTGATTGGGCCTCTACTTTCCCTGGTGTGCTCCTTAAAGCACTGCCTAGATTAGGGAGTGATCGCACTCCTCTTGTGATTAATACATGTGGTTTCTCCATTCCCAAAGACAAGCACTTTAGGTTTGAGAAGTGGTGCTTGGAAGTAGAAGGGTTTAGAGATGTTGTGTTCAAGGCTTGGACTGCTAAATGCCCCTTCAAAAAGGCAGTAGATGTCTGGCAGTTCAAGATCAGAAACTCCAGAAAAGCCATTAAAGGGTGGATGGCCAATTATGAGTCTGAACAGAACAGGAACAAACAAGCCCTGGTGGCTGAATATAACTGTCTAGATATTTTTCCTGAATCCAATCCTCATTCTCCTAATACTAACAGAAGGATCAAAAAGTTTGCAGGGGATCTGGAGGAAATCTGGAGGAAAGAAGAAATCAAGGCCAGGCAAAGATCCAGAGAAAAAGACATTCTAGAAGGAGACTTGAATGCTGGCTACTTTAAAGCTGTAGCTAACCAAAAGAGGAGAAAGAAGCAAATCATGGCACTTGAAGGAAATGAAGGTACTGTAACTGACCCTGAAGGTATCATGAGTGTTTCTATGAATTACTACAAAACCCCTTTTGGTTTCCAAGATAAAATTAACATCAACTTAAAAGATGACTTTTGGGAAGATGGAGAGAAGGTAACTAATGCACATAATTGCATTCTTGGCACCCCCTTCTCTGAAAAAGAAATTAAGGATGATGTATTTGGCTCATATGCTGAAGGAGCTCCTGGCCCAGATGGCTTTCCTTTCTTATTTTATCAGCAATTTTGGGACCTTATAAAAGGTGACTTAATTGCTCTGTTTCATGATTGGGAAAAAGGTGATCTAGACCTATATAGACTTAACTTTTCCCTACTTACTTTAGTCCTTAAAGAGGCTGATGCCACTAGAATGGAAAATTTTAGGCCTCTTGCTATGATCAACTGCAGCTTTAAAGTTTTTGCTAAATGTGCCACTAATAAGTTTGGCCCTATCTGCAAAGATCTAATCTCTCTGAACCAGACAACCTTTATAAAAGGCAGATTTATAGCTGAGAGCATTATCATAGGACATGAGATTATTCATTCTGTTCACTCCAATAAACAATCTGGTTTTGTGTTTAAATTAGATTATGAGAAAGCTTATGACATGATCAATAGAGAATTTCTGATGGACATGATGCATAAGAGAGGTTTTAGTTCGAATTGGATGAGGAAAGTTAGATCCCTTCTTTACAAAGGCTCTGTTTGAGTTAATATAAATAATAGGAACAGTGATTTCTTTATTGCTGGTAAGGGAGTGAGACAAGGGGACCCTTATTCCCCGCTGCTTTTTAACCTGGTGGCTGATGTCTTTACTAGAATTCTAGTAAAAGCTTCCAGGAATAATATTCCAGAGGGGCTTTTCCCTAGATCCAATCCAGCTGGTGTCATTAGTATGCAATACGCTGATGACACTTTGCTTTTCCTTAGTAATAACGATTCTCACGCCAGAAACCCTAAATGGTTACTTTCCTGTTTTGAACAATTATCTGGTGTGAGAATTAATTTCCACAAATGTGATCTCGTGCCCATCAATATAAATGAGGGTGATTGTCGGTGTCAAAACCGGCGGATCTCGGGTAAGGGGTCCCGATCTGTGCCTCTTAGGCTGATGGTAACCGGAAGCAAGGGAAACAATGTTTACCCAGGTTCGGGCCCTCTCGATGGAGGTAAAACCCTACTTCTTGCTTGATTAATATTGAAGATATGAGTAGTACAAGAGTAGATCTACCACGAGATCATAGAGGCTAAACCCTAAGAGCTAGCCTATGATGGTATGACTGTAATTGTGATCGGCCTTCTAAGGACCATCCTCTCCGGTTTATATAGACACCAGAGAGGGCTAGGGTTTACATGGAGTCGGTTACAAGGAACGAAATATAATATCCGAATCACCAAACTTGTCTTCCACGCAAAGGAGAGTCCCATCCGGACACGGGCCGAAGTCTTGAGTCTTGTATCTTCACGCTTCAATAGTCTGGACGATGAATATAGTCCGGCTTTCCAGATACCCCCTAATCCAGGACTCCCTCAGTAGCCCCTGAACTAGGCTTCAATGACGATGAGTCCGGCGCGCAGTCTTGTCTTCGGCATTGCAAGGCGGGTTCCTCCTTCCGAATACTCCAAGGTTATTATCGAACACGTAGGCTGTGTCCGGATCTGCAAAATGATCTTCACATACCACCATAGAGAGAATGATACTTCAACTGACACCTTTTTAAACGACGTGACATGTCCTTACGGTCAGGTTATTACTCGAACCGTTTTTCCACAACCAGCCACATCGCGTATTGCGAGGCGGTTTCCTTGACACGTCTTGTCGAAGCAGAGATCGTGTCCCCTTATCACGAGATTCTCATCAATACGGGTATGGGTAATCCCCCCGTGCCATCAATTGTGGCGCTTGGGAAGTAAGCGATTCTCAATAGACTAGTGGGGAGGTGCACCGCTTGCGTCGCCTCTATAAAGGGATAAGAGTTCCCCATTCTTACCCATGCCTTCTTCCTCCTCTGCCCACTCTTGCCTTCTCGAGCTCCAGCGCCCTAGTCCAAGTCTTCTCTGCACAGTTAAACATGTCCGGAGTAGGAGGTAAATGGGTGGCATCCACCATGAAGGAGAAGAATATCGGAAGTCTTCGGGCGGCTGGATACTTGGCCGCACACATAGCGTACCGGCTACTAGACGAAGGGCAGGTCATTCCAACTCCAGGACCCCACGAGAGGGTCGTGTTCCTTGCCCACTTCGTCCGTGGACTGGGGTTTCCACTCCACCCCTTCGTCCGCGGGCTCATGTTCTACTACGGGATAGATTTCCATGATCTAGCCCCGAACTTCATCCTCAACATCTCAGTGTTCATCGTCGTATGCAAGGCTTTCCTCCGCATCAAGCCTCATTTCGGCTTGTGGCTGCAAATCTTCTGCGTGAAGCCGAAGATCGTGAGCGGCCAGCAAGCGGAGTGCGGAGGAGCCATGGTGGGCAAGATGCCTAACGTCACCTGGCTCGACGGCTCCTTTGCGGAAACCGTGAAGGGGTGGCAATCGGGGTGGTTCTACATCATCGAGCCGTGCGATGCCGACTGGGCGGCGGCCCCCGAGTTCCGATCTAGAACCCCCATGCAGCTCACCTCTTGGGAACAGAAGGTCCTGTCCTGGGGCAAACCTGCAGAGCTGACCGGACTCATAAACTGCATCAAGGGCATGAAGGACAAGAACATCAAGCTTGTCAACATGATCCAGGTCATGCTCGTTCGTCGGATTCTGCCGTGCCAAAGGCGGGCATTCAATCTGTGGGAATTCGTCCCGACCGAACACTAGACGCTCCAGAGGCTCTATGGCATGAAGCACAAAAACGCGTGGAAGGTGTTATTCAAGGCCTCCGAAGTACCTCCTCTCATATCCGAGGACCGTGGGCTCCATGCCGCATGGCATCCTATTCAGGTGAGTTCTCAGGATGCCACCGAGTTCGGTTCTTCCCAATATATTCGTGGGTAGCCCTAAGTGATAGTGTATATTTGTCCAGGATTATGTGGAGACAGCGGAGCGGATTGACTGTCCGGCTCCGCTGCCAGAAAGCCTAGCTAATGCTCTCCTGACGGAGATGCTGGTCCCGGTGCCCTACAAGGGGCCGGAGAAGAAGGCCGATAAGAAGGCCCTGGGGATCCGAAAGGGTCTCCGATGTAAGGCTGCGCCAAAAGCCTCGTCCGAAGAGGATGAGGAATACTCCTCCCCTGAAGGGGATGGAGAAGAAGAAGAGGAGGCCGCCCCATCCGGAAAGAATGGGGGGCCTGAGAGGGCGGACCAGGGGACCAAGAGAGGCCCCTGGCGCAAGGCCATCATATCCTCGTCGTCTGACGACGACGAGGCAGATTCCTCCCGCGGAGGCAGGGGGAAGCAAGAAGAAACTCCACCTCCCCGTATTGGGAGGGAGAAAAAGAGGAAGGCCGCCCCGGTGGGGGAGACTGGGACGTCCAAGAAGGGAAAGGTGTCCCTTCCAGACAACTCCGCCCCCGCCGCCGATAGCGAGGAGGGGTGGCTGCCCAGGAAGAAGCCCCTAGTGAGATCGTAAGTATCCGCACTCCATCGTAATTTTGCTTCGTAGTTTTGTTATAACGCCGAACTTGTATGCAGTCCGGCCAGGGCCCATCCTGAGATGTCGTCTTCGGATGGGTCCTTGAGTGAGTCAGACGGCCACTTCTCCTCGGCCTGCGGATGACACGGAGGTGTTGTCACAAAGGCTCCCCGAGCGGGGGGAGGTGGATCTACAGTCGCCCCAAGGCGGCATTCCAAACGTCGGACACGTGTGGTTCAAGATCCCCGCGGATCGTGTTGGTGAGAGCCGCAGTAAGCCGGACTCTCAGCCGAACACCGTTCCGGAACCTCCCGTGGTTCCGGACTCAGGCAAACAGCCCCTCGTTAAGAAGGGCGAGCCGTCTGTGCCGAGTACTTCCGCTATGCCCGAGGCGTCGGATCGTTTGCTGGAAGCACTTCGCGGCGCCTCCATAGATGAAGAGCACCGTACTCTCATGAGTGCGGTGATTCAGAAGGTTTTGTCCGCCAAGAGCGGACTAACCGAAGCCGGCACCAGCCTCCTAACAGGTTTTGAGGTAAGTAGTAAAAATGTATGAAATTACCACCCGATAGGTGGTAGCCCCTGATACTCTGTTTGGTGTTCGGAAGGAAAAACCAAACGGAGGGTCAATTATAATCCGCAGGAGTTTAACAATAAGTTTGAATTTGAATAAGCAGGCTGTGCTGCTTGCCGTTGTGGTCCGTACGGCCGAGATCGCCGGACTGAAACAGGACCTGGAGCAGGCGCAAGGAGAGCTCGACCTCACGAGGAGGCAGCTCGAAGAGAGTAAAGGTGAATGATTCCCGTCTCTTATATAATGAATGGTAGATAAAATTTGATTATGCTAACGACGAAGCATCGTGACAGAGACCACCACCGAAGTGGTGTCTCTCAAGAAAGCGTTGTCCGAGGCCGAACACAAGGCGGCCTTGGAATGCAAAGAGCGCAAAAAGCAAGAAGCCCGAGTGGGCGAGGTACAAGAAGAGCTCCAGGAGCTCGGCAAAAAGTTCGAGCCCGTGGACCATGAGCTTAAGGCAAAAGAGGCCAAGCTTGCAAGGGCCCTTGCAAGTATAAAAGATGCCAAGGCCGAAGCTGAGAAGGCACAGCAGGAGATCCAGGAGGCCAAAAAGATAATGGCGGGTAAGAAATTCTTTATGCAAAGCAAACATGTGGAGGAGGCGTTTCTTTTACTTATCCGAGTCCGGAGCTCTCCAGAGGCATTCATAGATTTGCCACGCAGCGTATCAGACGCCGCGGAGTTCTACCGTGCCCGGGAGGGGAGCTCAACGGAGAAGTTGTTCTGGTCCCAGTATGCTGGGGCCAAACATTCACACACCTCTGAGTGACCAACTGAAGCAGTTGGTCGAACTCCACAAGGCGGCCGAAGTGGCTATGAAGGATTTCATAGTCCGGATGTGGCCTGGTGAGCCCCTGCCCACCAGCTACTTTGGCCTGATCAAGCGGATGGTGAATGCCTGTCCGCGACTGGAAGTCATCAAGCGATCCGTTTGCATTGAAGGTGCCCGCCGGGCCCTTGCCCGTGCGAAGGTGCATTGGGGCAAGGTGGATGCGGAGAAGCTGGTGAAGGACGGGCCGCCAGAGGGCAAGCCGCATCGCATTCACGAGAAGTATTATGATGGCGTTATGAAGGGTGCTTGTCTCGTGGCCGATGAATGTACCAAGGTCATAATTTTTGATGAATTCACTTCTGTCATGTTTGTAGTTTAAAGACGAAGTTACTTGCGCTATGTAGCGCTTTTGTTATTTAAAATATTGCCTTCTATGCGGCTGTTTATCAAATTCTGAAAGTAGGCCAGTCGTCGGCTTCCGCCCCCATGTAACTAGTACTGGGGTGTTCGTGGAAAACCCGGACACTCTTTATCCAAATGTTTGGTCCCTTAAGGAGGTGTCCAGCACAGCGAACAAGGCAATCGGACTATGCGGCTTTATAACCTTCACTTAGCCATAGAAGTCTACAATTTTAAATTTCGGCGAAGCCCCTAGAATCTGGAAGGCCGAATTGGGGCGCTATATACGCCTAGATCGGACGAAGCTGAATTATCGCCTAAAGCGGAAAAATCTTTAAGGATTTTAAGACCTCTCGAACAGCGACCAGCTCTCGCCACATCATGCCGGTCAGTTTTCGGCTTTCTCTACTGTGGTGCTCGTCCGGAAGAACCAGGGCACAATCGCAGTAGTTCTCCCTGCGCTACCTTAGCCAATATAACGGAACGTAAGGCACCAAAACAAGGGAGCCGGGCTATCCCAACTGTAGACCCAAGACATGATTCGAAGCTGATGCATATAATGCTATAAGTTCGGGCTGCCGCACTATTGAAAGTGTTCGGACTTTTCTTACTATATTATGGGGCACCATAAGAAGCCCCTGGCAAACTAAGCGTACCAAAGTGTACGGATGCAAAATTAAATAGACATTTGTAAGAGAAATGCTCAAATAAGAATAATAAGCCGACACTGTATATGATCTCCCATTGATGAATAATACGTTTAGGCGTATGTTTACAATGAATGCATTAAGCGGAGATAAATAGGATTATTTGACATACCCTATCCAGAGGCAGGCTGCGTACAGATAGATAAAGTAGGTATAACGATCGTAAATAGATTCCACCTGGGTATTTCCTTCTGTGCGCAAAGCCTGTTGCCTCCTTGGTTTTCTCTCCTATGTAAGTCCGACAATCCGACTCTTCTGGAGAAGCTGCACTAAAGCAATGACCTTAAAGGTAAAAAGGAAGGGTTATGAAGCAATATCGTACTGTTGACTGGGCCACTGCTACGCCTCCGCTTGTGCCCATGGTATTTTGAGTGCGTAATTGTGTACGCGTGGCATGGATGCTGCTTTGATGGGATTTGAGCGGAGGCCGGACTGCTAGTCATGCTCTTGGCGTGCCTGCTGATCCTATTGCGGGGTGTTCTGCCCTCGCTTGACGGAACTGAGGTTGTCGTCGCCGGATTGGTGGTTTGATGGAGGAGGCCGCATTGTACTTCTGCCGCAAGGGCTGCAATATGCTCTTCTGTACGGAGAGAGCGGTCCATATTTCCGTTGACTGTTATGACCCCGCGCGGGCCTGGCATCTTGAGCTTGAGGTATGAATAGTGTGGTACCGCATTGAATCTAGCAAATGCGGTTCGTCCGAGCAGTGCATGGTAACCACTACAGAAAGGGACAATGTCGAAGATTAGCTCTTTGCTTCAGAAGTTATCCGGAGATCCGAAGACCACTTCCTATGTTATAGAACCCGTACAACGGGCCTCTACTCCTGGAATTACACCTTTAAAGGTGGTTTTGGTGGGCTTAATCCTTGAAGGATCGATGCCCATTTTGCGCACTGTGTCCTGGTAAAGCAGGTTCAGGCTGCTGCCGCCGTCCATAAGGACTCGCGTGAGGTGGAATATGTCGATGATTGGGTCTAAGACCAATGCGGCCGAGCCGCCATGACGGATGCTAGTAGGATGATCCCTACGATCAAAGGTGATCGGACAAGCTGACCATGGGTTGAATTTGGGGACGACTGGCTCCATTGCGTAGACGTCGTCCCGTAGTGCTCGCTTCTGTTCCCGCTTGGGGATGTGGGTGGCGTAGATCATGTTGACCGTTTTCACCTGGGGGGCAAATTTCTTCTGTCCCCCATGTTCGGACGCCTGGGCTCCTCGTCATCGTCGCTGTGCAGCCCCTTGTCCTTGTTTTAGGCGTTTATTTTGCCGGCATGTTTAAATACCCAGCAGTCTCTATTGATGTGGTTGGCTGGCTTTGTCCGGGGTGCCATGAATTTGGCACGAGCGCTCCAGTATACGGTCTAGACTAGACGGTCCCTGATTGTTTCTTTTGAATGGCTTCTTCCTCTGACCGGATTTGGATCCGCTGAATCCGGCATTGACCACCATGTCTTCGGTGTTGTCGCCATTATTCCGTCGCTTGTGTCTGTTGCGCCATAGCTTGCCATTATTGCCCCGGACATCTGAAGTGCCAGAATGTGGCATAGTGCTACTGCGAGCCAACCAGCTGTCTTCGCCCGCGCAAAGCGGGTCATTACTGTCGTGAGAGCTGCCATGGACTTGGGTTTCTCCTGGCTGAGGTGTCGGGCGAGCCACTCGTCACGGATATTATGCTTGAAGGCCGCCAGGGCTTCAGCGTCCGGACAGTCAACTATTTGGTTCTTTTTAGTTAGGAACCGAGTCCAGAATTTCCTGGCTAATTCTCCGGGCTGTTGAGTAATGTGGCTCAAGTCATCGGCACCCGGAGGTCGCACATATGTGCCTTGCAAGTTGTCAAGAAATGCGTCTTCCAGGTTTTCCCAACTGCCAATGGAATTTGCAGGCAGACTGTTTAGCCAGTGTTGGGCGGGTCCTTTGAGCTTGAGGGGAAGATACTTGATGGCATGTAGATCGTCTCCACGGGCCATGTGAATGTGGAGAAGGAAATCTTCAATCCACACCGCGGGGTCTGTTGTGCCGTCGTATGATTCAATGTTTACGGGTTTGAACCCTTCTAGGAATTCATGATCCATCACTTCATCGGTGAAGCAGAGGGGGTGTGCGGCACCTCTGTGCCGGGCTATGTCGTGGCGCAGTCCGGCTGCGTCTGACTGGTTATATTCGGCCTGGCCGGATTTGCTGTTAGTGTATCCGGTATGACGGTCATCATCATGTGCTGTGGCGCGCCCTCGTGATCCGTAGATCGATCTTGGTTGTCCTGCGGCGTTATCTAGTTTATCGCGCAGGTCCTGAGTATTGCCCCGGGCCATAGTAAACTGGCGCGGGGGTGCGGGCTGGTATTCGGGCGGATATGCTGTTTTATCCCGACCTCGAGGCGGTCGGTCAGCCGTCTGGCGCTCGAGTCCATATTCCTCGGCTGTCAGGACTTCTGTCCATCTATCTGTGAGCAGGTCTTGATCAGCTTGAAGCTGTTGCTGCTTCTTCTTCAGGCTTCTCGCAGTGGCAATAAGCCGGCGCTTGAAGCGCTCCTGCTCTAAGGGGTCTTCGGGCATGCCGAACTCGTCATCGCCGAGGCTAATCTCGTCTTTGGAGGAAGGCATGTAGTTGTCCTCCTCCGGATACCCGTTCGTCGCCCGTTCGTCTGGGCTGTCCTGCCCATCTTCCTGCTCGGCCTACTCGAAGGCGGGCTGTTCGGGTTGTATTCATCGTCTGCACCGTCCGGATTGTTGTCGTCTCCGGTGCCGGTATTGCCTTGGCGGGGCTTGGAGCGGCGCTGGCGACGCCCATGCTTTGCTTTTTTCTTGGAGGGGTTATCCTCCGTTGCCTCATCGCCATTAGTTTCTTTCGGAGTGTCCACCATATATATATCGTATGAAGAGGTGGTTGTCCACCGCCCTGTGAGCGGTGGCTCCTGTACGTCTCCTGCATCGTCATCCATACCGTCGATGTCTTCGAAGTCGAAGTTAAGCACGTCGGCTAAATCATCGACCGTGGCAATTAAGTGGGTGGTGGGTGGGCAGCGAATTCCTTGGTCACCTGCTTCACACTCAAGCCGAACATAGTTCGGCCCAAAGTCTCCTGACAAAGAGAGAGACTTCAATGAGGTCAGCATGTCACCGAAGGGCGAGTGCTGAAAGATGTCCGCAGCGGTAAACTCCATTACCGGAGCCCAACCTGGCTCGGCTGGCTCGAGAGTGTGCGGACCTGAACCAACAACCAGATATGACTCCGAGGGCCCAGGGTTACAGGCCTCCACAGAGGTGAGACCTGTGTTCGGCTCCACCACCGATGATATGCGGTCTGCGGGGCGGAGTCTACCCCTTCGTCCTTGGGCAACGCAACCTTTTCCGGATTTAGATCCGGGGCTATTGCAGGGATGATGTTCCGAGCATTCTCCGACAGCAGGACTAGGCCATGCTCGTCGTCACTGTCCGGCGCTCCTGGCACATGACCGAATCCGTCGAAGATCAAGTCTCCGCGAATATCCGCCATGTAGTTCAAGTTTCCAAACCTGATCTGGTGGCCAGGGGCGTAGCTGTCGATCTGCTCTAGATGACCAAGCGAATTGGCCCGTGGTGCGAAGCCGCCGATCACAAAGATCTGTCCGGGCAGAAAAGTCTCGCCCTGGACAGTGTTGTTGGCAATTGAAGACGCCATCAAGCCTCAAAGCGACGACACAGAGGAATTCTCAATGAAAGCACCAATGTCGGTGTCAAAACTGGCGGATCTCGGGTAGGGGTCCCGATCTGTGCGTCTTAGGCTGATGGTAACAGGAAGAAAGGGACACAATGTTTACCCAGGTTCGGGCCCTCTCGATGGAGGTAAAACCCTACTTCCTGCTTGATTAATATTGAAGATATGAGTAGTACAAGAGTAGATCTATGTCGTGGTATTCTCACGGGGGGGTGCAAGACGACATATGCCACAAGGTGGCTTCGTGTGAGGGCAAGACTGCTGCCGGAATATCCAGGGACGGGTATGCGAGTAGCACGCGCTAGTTTACCCAGGTTCGGGGCTCTCCGGAGAGATAACACCCCTACTCCTGCATGTCTGAGTATATCTGGTATATCTGGTACAGAGTGCTCCTGGAGCTGTATCTGAGGTCAGTGCCATAGGCATCTGGCATCTGGCCTCGTATACGCATATGAGCATAGATGTGTGTGTGGCCGCATGTGCTTGAGCATGCATGCGTGAGTGTGTGGGAGAGTGAGTCCATCCTGGATGGATGGATGGGTGCCCATATATATAGGCATAGCTAGCTTAGGAAGTAAGCTAAGTGGTGGCATGGGCAAGGCATGGTGGGGTGTCATCCTTGTCCCCTGGATCACTTCATAAATAGTGCCAGGGGACAAGTGACACTGTACATGATGGCTGGGGTGTCACGTGAACAGTGTCGGGTACGGTCGTCACGTCGGGGTCGCGTCGGGCTGCAGTCGGCAGTCGGCTGGTTGGCGTAGTCGGCAGCCCGCAGTCGGCCTGGGCGGCCGGGGAGTCGGCAGCCAGCAGTCGGCCTGGTGGTGCAGTCGGCAGCCCGCAGTCGGCCTGGGCGGCCGGGGAGTCGGCAGCCAGCAGTCGGCCTGGTGGTGCAGTC
>NC_057813.1:123472210-123475887 GCF_018294505.1 Triticum aestivum | reverse complement strand
GGTGCAGTCGGCAGCCCGCACTCGGCCTGGTGGTGCAGTCGGCAGCCCGCAGTCGGCCTGGGTCGCCCGGGAGTCGGCAGCCAGCAGTCGGCCTGGTGGTGCAGTCGGCAGCCCGGAGTCGGCCTGGTGGTGCAATCCGTAGCCCGGAGTCGGCCTGGTGGTGCAGTCCGCAACCTGCAGTCGGCCTGGGCGGCCGGGGAGTCGGACTGAGGGACTTTGCTAGCCCCGATGTCTTGGAATATTGTCTTGCCGTCTTCGGTATATCCGTGTCCAATTACTACGACAATAGCCCCCAAGCCTCCGGGCAACTTTGGCAAAGTTGGGCGGAGGTTTTTTGGCGAGTGTTCGTGGAAATGATCATGAAAGAAGACAAAGTTAGTCCACGCGGATATATCAAATGATTGCTTTTAGCTTTGCCAGTTTTATGTGGAGGGTGCCGGCTCGGTTTCGTCCGAGCCCCCTTAATCTTTTTCGTGTTCCCTCCGCTTTTTGGCTTGTGCTCTCGCTCGCCGGACAGCCGCTCTGCGGTTTGTGGCTGAGAGTGGGCCGCGAAGTGGAGTGTACAATACTCAAAGTCTGGGAGCAGATTCAACCGAGTAGATATTTGTAAAGGAAACGGTCGGGTCGCCCGAAGCGTTTTTCTTTCCGGACGTTTTTCGCGTGGGTGGCCTCCAGCGTTCACTCCTGCCAGTCGGACAGCCGCTCTGCGGTCTGTGACTGAGAGTGGGCCTTTGGTACCGCGCACGCTACTAAGCCGTCTGCGGAAACTAACGTCTCAGGCCAAGCGGCCAGCCCCCGGGCCAACTCTGGCTGGCGCCGGGGCGAACAGTGATGCAAATGTAATCAAATGCGGAGATAGTTCCCCGAGCATCGCTCGGGGTTATCCGTGCTTGCGTGATGCAAAAATATGCAGGTGAGGAGCTCACATTAATTTTCGTGTAGCCGAGGTGGAGTTTGCCTAAGACAGCCGGCGCGGCTCGGCGCTCGCGGAGCGCGCCGGCGCACCCGCTGGGTGTGGCCTTCGAGCCCCCGGGTGCTCGAAGCGGGGCCCCAGCCAGTCAGGCTCGACCGGCCAGGTGG
Organism: Triticum aestivum; assembly: GCF_018294505.1. Classification (NCBI taxonomy): domain Eukaryota; kingdom Viridiplantae; phylum Streptophyta; class Magnoliopsida; order Poales; family Poaceae; genus Triticum; species Triticum aestivum. Next base: position 123,474,807 of record NC_057813.1, on the reverse strand, counting down.
CGAGGCGTCTTGCAACGCCCTTGTTCTTCTTTTTCTCTTCTGCCGGCTGCTGGCAGTCCGACAAAACTCTTCTCTTGTCTGCAATCTTCGCGGGGCCGCGCCAGCGCACCCGCTGGGTGTAGCCCCCGAGATTCGGGCTGACTGCTGAGCAGTCAAGCCGGATCTCCCGGTAACTACTTTGTCTTCTTCTCTTTTTTTTAGCCGGCTGGGCAGCGGACTTCGACACAGCAGTCGGGCTTTTTGCAGCCGGCCAGGCAGCCAGAGGTCGGACGCACATTTCTTTCTTCTTTTCTTCTTCTTTTTTAAGACGGACTCCTCCTCCTTTCTTTCTTTTTTTTTTGTCAGCCGGCTGGGAACTCGGCGTGACTTTTCTCTCTCTTCAGCCGTGAGCAATTGGCCTTTTGACTTTTCTACCCGGCCCCGTTTCCTCTTTCTCTTTTGGCCGGCTGCTTCCAGCACGCAGCAGAACGAGTGGACGCAGGGGCGGCCTAGAGCAGTGGCCACCAGGAGGCGGAGGTGCCGCATTCGAGCACGGGGCAGCCACCCGGAGCCGGCCGGGCGGGGGCAGCTCGTCGGAGCGGAGCCAGCGAGCGCGTGCCTCAGGGGGCGGAGCCAGCCGGGCGCAGCGGGGGTCGGCCACAGGCGGGGCCGGGAACCGAGGCGAGCCGGACCCAGCCAAGCTTGGGGTGGCGTCGGGGAGCCGGACGCGGCCGGCTTGGGGAGGCGACCAGGAGCCGGGCGGGGACGGCGGAGCCGGCGAACAGCGAGCCGGCCGGCGCGCGGGCGGGAGGCGGAGCCGGACTCCGAGCTTGCGCGGACGCCGGACGTGGAGCACGGCTCGCGGTGACCCGGCGGACGAGCTCGGGAGCGGCACAGGCGGCGGGGGCGCTCGGGCGAAGCCGGAGGCGGACGGCGGAGCCGACCGGAGGAGGCAACGCGAGCTCGGAGCTGGCGAGCGGGCGCAGCCGGGTCGCGGGAGGAGCCGGCAGGCTGCCGATTTCGCGGAGGAGGCGGAGGCCGGGTCGCGTGGAGCAGGAGCCGGCGACGGGCGGCAGCGGGGAGCCCAGGCGGAGCAGGGCACGGCTGGAGGGCCGTCCGGGGAGGACCCGGCGCGTTGCCGGCGGGCCGAATTGGTGCGGACACCAGACGCGGCGTCCAGCTCGCGGCAACTCGGCGGAGGGGAAGGAGCCGGGCCGGGTCGGGGCTGCTGCCGACGCGGGCGGAGGAGTACACGGCGGCCGGGCCGAGAGGCGAGGCGCGGCTGCGCCGATGGAAGCGAAGGGCGCGTGCGCGGGACACGGACCCGGGGCGGGGCGCTCGCGTGCCCAGGCAGTGTTGGTCTCGTATGAGTAGTAAATTGCGCGTATCTGACTTGCATATAAGAGCACGACAATGATTTTGATGGTGTATGGTAGTGGTAGGTAGCAGCGGAAGCAGCGGCAACGCAGCAACGGCAGCAGTGGGAAACGCAACAGCAGTGCCAGCAGTGGCGGCCACGAGCACGCGGGAGGAGTGGCAGCATGGCCGCAGAGGTCCGTGGTGAGCGGAGCCGGTGCCGCCGGCCGGCCGGAGCGAGATGTAGCACGCGGACAACGGCGGCGCCGCGATGGTGGCGATGAAGAGGGAGATGCCGACGACAAGGACGCGCCGTCCCGCGCGGTCGCTCCCGGGGCGGGTCGATGTCGAGCCCCCGAGCGCTACCGGAGAGACGACACGACGCCGTGGTGATGATGACGAAGATGGTCCCGCCCGGACCGCGAAACCAGCAGCAGCGCGGTAGCATAGTACCGCCCCACGGTGGGCGCCAAATGTCGTGGTATTCTCACGGGGGGTGCAAGACGACATATGCCACAAGGTGGCTTCGTGTGAGGGCAAGACTGCTGCCGGAATATCCAGGGACGGGTATGCGAGTAGCACGCGCTAGTTTACCCAGGTTCGGGGCTCTCCGGAGAGATAACACCCCTACTCCTGCATGTCTGAGTATATCTGGTATATCTGCTACAGAGTGCTCCTGGAGCTGTATCTGAGGTCAGTGTCATAGGCATCTGGCATCTGGCCTCGTGTATGCATATGAGCATAGATGTGTATGTGGCCGCATGTGCCTGAGCATGCATGCGTGAGTGTGTGGGAGAGTGAGTCCATCCTGGATGGATGGATGGGTGCCCATATATATAGGCATAGCTAGCTTAGGAAGTAAGCTAAGTGGTGGCATGGGCAAGGCATGGTGGGGTATCATCCTTGTCCCCTGGGTCACTTCATAAATAGTGCCAGGGGACAAGTGATACTGTACATGATGGCTGGGGTGTCACGTGAACAGTGCCGGGTACGGTCGTCACGTCGGGGTCGCGTCGGGCTGCAGTCGGCAGTCGGCTGGTTGGCGTAGTCGACAGCCCGCAGTCGGCCTGGGCGGCCGGGGAGTCGGCAGCCAGCAGTCGGCCTGGTGGTGCAGTCGGCAGCCCGCAGTCGGCCTGGGCGGCCGGGGAGTCAGCAGCCAGCAGTCGGCCTGGTGGTGCAGTCGGCAGCCTGCAGTCGGCAGCCAGCAGTCGGCCTGGTGGTGCAGTCGGCAGCCCGCAGTCGGCCTGGGCGGCCGGGGAGTC
>NC_057813.1:123469883-123471691 GCF_018294505.1 Triticum aestivum | reverse complement strand
GGCCTGGTGGTGTAGTCCGCAGCCCGGAGTCGGCCTGGTGGTGCAGTCCGCAGCCTGCAGTCGGCCTGGGCGGCTGGGGAGTCGGACTGAGGGGCTTTGCTAGCCCCGATGTTTTGGAATATCGTCTTGCCGTCTTCGGGGTATCCGTGTCCAATTACTCCGACAATCTACCACAAGATCGTAGAGTCTAAACCCTAAGAGCTAGCCTATGATGGTATGATTGTAATTGTGATCGGCCTTCTAAGGACCATCCTCTCCGGTTTATATGGACATTCGAGAGGACTAGGGTTTACATGGAGTCGGTTACAAGGAAGGAAATATAATATCCGGGTTGCCAAGCTTGTCTTCCACGCAAAGGAGAGTCCTATCCGGACACGGGCCGAAGTCTTGAGTCTTGTATCTTCACGCTTCAATAGTCCGGACAATGAATATAGTCCGGCTCTTCGGATACCCCCTAATCCAGGACTCCCTCAGTGATGCAAATATATTTGCTCGGATCCTTGGGTGTAAACTTAGTGAGTTCCCTATTAAATATTTAGGGGCTCCTCTCCATCACAGAAAGCTAAAGAAAAGTGAGCTCCAGCCTACTATTGATAAGATTATCAAGAGAGGTGCTGGGTGGAGGGGGAGATTATTGTCTTCTGGCAAGAGACTCACATTAGTGAAGACTTGTCTAGTCACTATTCCTGGCTACCTTATGGGGATCATTAAATTCCCAAAATGGGCCATTAAGCTTATTAATTTTCAACTAGCTTACTGTTTTTGGGATGATTATGAGGGTCATCATAAATACCATCTTGCTGTCTGGGGGAATGTGACCCTACAAAAGCAACATGGGGGGTTGGGCATCCCTAATATTGCTGACATGAATCTCTGCCTCTTAGCTTCCTGGATTAAAAGATATTTCCTGGACGAGGGCAAGGTTTGGAAACAAATTATAGATGCCAAGTATAGAACGCAAAGCCCTAATATTTTTACTTGCCCCAACAATGGTGCTTCCTCTTTTTGGAAAGGGATATTTTGGGCTGCTAAAGCCTCTAGTATATGTTATTCCTGAGTGGTTGGGAACGGAAATAGGATTAGATTCTAGGAAGATCAGTGGCTTGGTCATGCCACTCTTGCTACCCAATATTGGGATTTGTACACTATTGCTAATGACCATGATGTTACTATTAGTGACGTCTGGGATGGCACAGACCTTAAGATTACTTTTAGGAGGTGCTTCACCCAAAAGATGATAGCTGATTGGAATGAGCTACTCAGTTGTATCATTAGCGTTAAGCTGATTGACAGAGAAGATGTCGTTCGCTGGAAATATGATACTAAGGGTGTCTACACTGTTAAATCTTTCTACAACATTGTCAATTTCAGGGGAGTTAGTCCGGATAACATGCCAGTTATTTGGAAGATCAATGTCCCCCTGAGGATTTAGATATTTCTCTGGCTTATGGCCAAAAACAAATTATTAACGAGAGACAACCTTCAAAAAAGACAACATGTAGAAGATACTACTTGTCTTTTTTGTGGTGAATCCCAAACTATTGAGCACTTGTTTTTTGGTTGTGTTGTTGTGATAGAGCTATGGAGAGTGATTTTTGATATATCGAATAAACAAGCCGGAATGTCTGTTGATGACATGCTGGCATGGTGGTTCAAACACAAAAATCACCCAGCAGACTGTTTGTTGCACTCTGTGAAAATATCGTAACGACATTTGTTTCAATCATGTGCCCTGGCTTGGGATGCAGGTTCTGTGGAGGAAAACTACCACTTCTCTAGGCAGTTGGAGAAAGGGTGATACACTTGGT
>NC_057813.1:123468220-123469627 GCF_018294505.1 Triticum aestivum | reverse complement strand
AGACCTTGGCTAAAGGCTTCTGCATTGCTCGGAGGTGATGCGTGAACCGTGACAATGGCGAGGATCTGGGTGTGCAGTTCCCAGTACCCTTCTCTCTGGCGATTGATAGCATCTTTGAGGATTTTGCTTTTAAAAACTTAGCAGTTATAGATTTGGTTGGTCTGAGGCAACTCTTTTGCTGGGGCAGCGCGTGTGCTGATTACCCCCCGCGAGCTTGTAACAGGATATGGTTTACTCTGGGGTTTCATTTGGAATACAAATGGAGCCGGGGCTGAGAGCCCTTTTTCTCAAAATTGTCTACGTAGGCCAGTATAGACGTCAGTTCGAGGAAAACGTATGCTTGAATAAATTGCCCAACCACAACACAAAACACACTGGCATGTCCCAAGCTAACACATAAAGTATGCAGGTGTATAGACGGCAGATCGAGAGCACGTACAGGAGTACTTGACAACCGAAAACACACTGTCATGTCGCAAGCTAAAATAATACCGAAAACAACCGAACACCATGGTCCACTTCCTTCTCTTCCCTAGCTGTTCGTGTTTGACGACATGACCAATCCGTCCGTGGTAAACTAAAAAACTGAAATGTCAACACGAGGAAAATGGAGGACCACTAACAGCAGCTACAGAATTATATTTGCCGTGACCCGGCCCGGTCCACTCAACGCCGAACAAAATGTACTAAAGAAATAGCATTACGCAAGAAAAAAATATAGTACTACTAAAATTGTCAGCAGCCGGCCATGAGATCAACAAAGTAATCAAAAGAATCCACGGCCACGACTTTAAAATTCCGACGAAATAATGTTTAGTGATTAGCAATTCAGTTTATCTAATACACATCTAGATGTTTTTAAAGATGTCACATCCAAACTTCCACAAATATATAATGCAGCAACAACAAACAAAAAAAAGACCACAAACAGAGTGTACATCAACTTAAATGTGACATAACTATATCACATCTAGATGTGTCCTAGACAGACCCTTAGCAATTTAGTATACGCGAGTATAGTACTACCAATTAGTATAGGCCATTAAGTATAACTGCAATAATTAAGAAAAATAGCTTAACAATGAAGCGGCTATGCACCTCCACCTCGGCGCACCAATGAAGCGGTTGCGCGACACTTAGAAACAGAGGGAGTAGTTTGGAGTTGAAAAGGACAAGAGAATTCTAGCAAATACTTTTCGGAAGATCTCTAATTTAGGTTTGAGACTTTTGGTGATTGTTCCGTGCTGGCCAACCGATCTCGGCTCAAGTCGGGCACTTGTGAGCCTTTCGATCGCGTAGTGATTTGCTCTAGCGTGAGAAGCCTTCCTACCATATCCTCATTTAGCATCGTTCTCCTCCTCTCTTTTTCCCTCCTTCCCACCACGCATTTGCCTCCTCTGCAGAGCT
>NC_057813.1:123460293-123467981 GCF_018294505.1 Triticum aestivum | reverse complement strand
GCAGAGCTCCTGCCCATGCACGGTGGTGCCGGCCTTCTCCCTTGCAGAGCACGCCAATATCACCATCCTATCTCTCTCCTAGAGGTGCAAGCTTCCATCTGTCGCCTCATCACCATCGATTCATGGCCCCGCCCAAGCGAGAGCGCGAACTGCGGTGCTACAACTGGTGCTCCACCGAGCTACGCTTGGTGGCAACTGCTAGAACCCAACGTGGCAAATATGGGAATCAGCATGTGTCAAGGTTGCATCCAGTGTTGGGGAACGTTGCAGAAAACAAAAAATTTCCTACGGTTTCACCAAGATCAATCTATGAGTTCACCTAGCAACGCGAGAGAGGAGTGCATCTACATACCCTTGTAGATCGAACGGAAGCGTTCAAGAGAACGGGGTTGAGGGATTCGTACTCGCCGTGATCCAAATCACCGGAGATCCTAGCGCCGAACGGACGGCACCTCCGCGTTCAACACACGTACGGTCAGCGTGACGTCTCCTCCTTCTTGATCCAGCAAGGGGGAAGGAGAGGTTGATGAAGATCCAGCAGCACGATGGCGTGGTGGTGGATGCAGCAGGGATCCCGGCAGGGCTTCGCCAAGCGTCTGCGAGAGGGAGAGGTGTAGCAAGGGGGAAGGGAGGCGCCAAGTGCAAGGGTGCGGCTGCCCTCCCTCCCCTCCTCTTTATATAGGGACCCTTGGGGGGGCGCCGGCCCTAGGAGATTGGATCTCCAAGGGGGGGCGGCGGCCAAGGGGGGTACCTTGCCCCCCAAGGCAAGTGGAGGCGCCCCCTCCCCTAGGGTTCCCAACCCTAGGCGCAGGGGGGGGCCAAGGGGGGGCGCACCAGCCCGCCAGGGGCTGGTTCCCCTCCCACTTCAGCCCATGGGGCCCTCCAGGATAGGTGTCCCCACCCGGTGGACCCCCGGGACCCTTCCGGTGGTCCCGGTACAATACCGGTGACCCCCGAAACTTTCCCGATGGCCGAAACTCGACTTCCCATATATAATTCTTTACCTCCGGACCATTCCAGAACTCCTCGTGACATCCAGGATCTCATCCGGGACTCCGAACAACTTTCGGTTTGCTGCATACTATTATCTCTACAACCCTAGCGTCACCGAACCTTAAGTGTGTAGACCCTACGGGTTCGGGAGACACGTAGACATGACCAAGACGGCTTTCCGGTCAATAACCAACAGCGGGATCTGGATACCCATGTTGGCTCCCACATGCTCCTCGATGATCTCATCGGATGAACCACGATGTCGAGGATTCAAGCAATCCCGTATACAATTCCCTTTGTCAATCGGTATGTTACTTGCCCGAGATTCGATCGTCGGCATCCCAATACCTCGTTCAACCTCGTTACCGGCAGGTCACTTTACTCGTACCGTAATGCATGATCCCGTGACCAAACACTTGGTCACTTTGAGCTCATTATGATGATGCATTACTGAGTGGGCCCAGAGATGACTCTACGTCATACGGAGTGACAAATCCCAGTCTCGTCAACCCAAGAGACACTTTCGGAGATACCCGTAGTATACCTTTATAGTCACCCAGTTACGTTGTGACGTTTGGTACACCCAAAGCACTCCTACGGTGTCCGGGAGTTACACGATCTCATAGTCTAAGGAAAAGATACTTGACATTGGAAAAGCTCTAGCAAACGAACTACACGATCTTGTGCTATGCCTAGGATTGGGTCTTGTCCATCACATCATTCTCCTAATGATGTGATCTCGTTATCAATGACATCCAATGTCCATAGTCAGGAAACCATGACTATCTATTGATCAACGAGCTAGTTAACTAGAGGCTCACTAGGGACATATTGTGGTCTATGTATTCACACGTGTATTACGATTTCCGGATAATACAATTATAGCATGAAAAAAAGACAATTATCATGAACAAGGAAATATAATAATAATCCTTTTATTATTGCCTCTAGGGCATATTTCCAACAGTCTCCCACTTGCACTAGAGTCAATAATCTAGTTACATTGTGATGAATCGAACACCCATAGAGTTCTGGTGTAGATCATGTTTTGCTCACGGAAGAGGTTTAGTCAACGGATCTGCGACATTCAGATCCGTATGTACTTTGCAAATATCTATGTCTCCATCTTGAACATTTTCACGGATGGAGTTGAAACGACGCTTGATGTGCCTGGTCTTCTTGTGAAACCTGGGCTCCTTGGCAAGGGCAATAGCTCCAGTGTTGTCACAGAAGAGAGTGATCGGCCCTGACGCATTGGGTATGACTCCTAGGTCGGTGATGAACTCCTTCATCCATATTGCTTCATGCGCTGCCTCCGAGGCTGCCATGTACTCCGCTTCACATGTAGATCCCGCCACGACGCTCTGCTTGCAACTGCACCAGCTTACTGCTCCACGATTCAACATATACACGTATCCGGTTTGTGACTTAGAGTCATCCAGATCTGTGTCGAAGCTAGCATCGACGTAACCCTTTACGACGAGTTCTTTTTCACCTCATAGACGAGAAACATGTCCTTTGTCCTTTTCAGGTACTTCAGGATATTCTTGACCGTTGTCCAGTTTTCCTTGACGGGATTACTTTGGTACCTTCCTACCAAACTTACGGCAAGGTTTACATCAGGTCTGGTACACAGCATGGCATACATAATAGATCCTATGGCTGAGGCATAGGGGATGACACTCATCTCTTCTTTATCTTCTGCCGTGGTCGGGCATTGAGCCGAGCTCAATCTCACACCTTGCAATACAGGCAAGAACTCTTTCTTGGACTGATCCATATTGAACTTCTTCAATATCTTATCAAGGTATGTGCTTTGTGAAAGACCTATGAGGCGTCTTGATCTATCCCTATAGATCTTGATGCCTAATATGTAAGCAGCTTCTCCAAGATCCTTCATTGAGAAACACTTATTCAAGTAGGCCTTTATGCTGTCCAAAAGTTCTATATCATTTCCCATCAGAAGTATGTCATCTACATATAATATGAGAAATGCTACAAAGCCCCCACTCACTTTCTTGTTAACGCAGGCTTCTCCATAAGTCTGCATAAACCCAAACGCTTTGATCATCTCATCAAAGCGAATGTTCCAACTCCGAGATGCTTGCACCAACCCATAAATGGATCGCTGGAGCTTGCATACCTTGTTAGCGTTCTTAGGATCGACAAAACCTTCCGGCTGCATCATATACAGTTCTTCCTTAAGATAGCCGTTAAGGAATGCCGTTTTGACGTCCATCTGCCATATCTCATAATCATAGTATGCGGCAATTGCTAACATGATTCGGACGGACTTCAGCTTTGCTACGGGAGAGAAAGTCTCATCGTAGTCAACCCCTTGAACTTGCCGATAACCCTTAGCGACAAGTCGAGCTTTATAGATGGTAACATTACCATCCGCGTCCGTCTTCTTCTTAAAGATCCATTTGTTTTCTATCGCTCGTCGATCATCGGGCAAGTCTGTCAAAGTCCATACTTTGTTTTCATACATGGATTCTATCTCGGATTGCATGGCTTCAAGCCATTTTTTGGAATCTGGGCCCGCCATCGCTTCTTCATAGTTCGAAGGTTCACCGTTGTCTAACAACATGATTTCTAGGACAGGGTTGCCATACCACTCTGTCGTGGAACGTGTCCTTGTGGACCTACGAAGTTCAGTAGCAACTTGATCCAAAGTACATTGATCATCATCATCAATTTCCTCTCCAGACGGTGTAGGCACCACTGAAACATTTTCCTGAGCTGCACTACTTTCCGGTTTAAGAGGTAGTACTTCATCGAGTTCTACTTTCCTCCCACTTACTCCTTTCGAGAGAAACTCTTTTTCCAGAAAGGATCCATTCTTGGCAACAAAGATCTTGCCTTCGGATCTAAGGTAGAAGGTATACCCAATGGTTTTCTTAGGGTATCCTATGAAGACGCATTTTTCCGACTTGGGTTCGAGCTTTTCAGGTTGAAGTTTCTTGACATAAGCATCGCATCCCCAAACTTTTAGAAACGACAGCTTAGGTTTCTTCCCAAACCAGAATTCATACGGTGTCGTCTCAACGGATTTAGATGGATCCCTATTTAAAGTGAATGTAGCTGTCTCTAGAGCGTATCCCCAAAATGATAGCGGTAAATCGGTAAGAGACATCATAGATCACACCATATCCAATAGAGTGCGATTACGATGTTCGGACAAACCATTACGCTGAGGTGTTCCAGGCGGCGTGGGTTGTGAAACGATTCCATATTTCCTTAAGTGCGTACCAAATTCGTGACTTAAATATTCTCCTCCACGATCTGATCGTAAGAACTTTATTTTTCGGTCACGTTGATTCTCTACTTCATTCTGAAATTCCTTGAACTTTTCAAAGGTCTCAGACTTATGTTTCATCAAGTAGACATACCCATATCTACTCAAGTCATCAGTGGGAGTGAGAACATAACGATATCCTCCGCGAGCCTCAACGCTCATTGGACCGCACACATCAGTATGTATGATTTCCAATAAGTTGGTTGCTTGCTCCATTGTTCCGGAGAACGGAGTCTTGGTCATTTTGCCCATGAGGCATGGTTCGCATGTGTCAAATGATTCATAATCGAGAGACTCTAAAAGTCCATCTGCATGGAGCTTCTTCATGCGCTTGACACCAATGTGACCAAGGCGGCAGTGCCACAAGTATGTGGGACTATCGTTATCAACTTTACATCTTTTGGTATTCACACTATGAATATGTGTAACATTACGTTCGAGATTCATTAAGAATAAACCATTGACCATCGGGGCATGACCATAAAACATATCTCTCATATAAATAGAACAACCATTATTCTCGGATTTAAATGAGTAGCCATCTCGTATTAAACGAGATCCAGATACAATGTTCATGCTCAAACTTGCACTAAATAACAATTATTGAGGTTTAAAACTAATCCCGTGGGTAAATGTAGAGGTAGTGTGCCGACGGCGATCACATCGACCTTGGAACCATTCCCGACGCGCATCGTCACCTCGTCCTTCGCCAGTCTCCGCTTATTCCGTAGCTCCTGCTTTGAGTTACAAATATGAGGAACGACACCGGTATCAAATACCCAGGAGCTACTACGAGCACTGGTAAGGTACACATCAATTACATGTATATCACATATACCTTTAGTGTTGCCTGCCTTCTTGTCCGCCAAGTATTCGGGGCAGTTCCGCTTCCAGCGACCCTTCCCTTTGCAATAAAAGCACTCAGTCTCAAGCTTGGGTCCATTCTTTGACTTCTTCCCGGCAACTGGCTTACCGGGCGCGGCAACATCCTTGCCGTCCTTCTTGAAGTTCTTCTTACCCTTGCCTTTCTTGAACTTGGTGGTTTTATTGACCATCAACACTTGATGTTCCTTTTTGATTTCTACCTCTGCTGACTTCAGCATTGAAAATACTTCAGGAATAGTTTTCACCATCCCCTGCATATTATAGTTCATCACAAAGCTCTTATAGCTCGGTGGGAGCGACTGAAGGATTCTATCAATGACCGCCTCGTCCGGGAGGTTAATGTCCAGCTGGGAGAGGCGGTTGTGCAACCCAGACATTTTGAGTATGTGCTCACTGACAGAACTATTTTCCTCCATCTTACAACTATAGAACTTGTCGGAGACTTCATATCTCTCGACCCGGGCGTGAGCTTGGAAAACCATTTTCAGCTCCTCGAACATCTCATATGCTCCGTGTTGCTCAAAACGCTTTTGGAGCCCCGGTTCTAAGCTGTAAAGCATGCTGTACTGAATGAGGGAGTAATCATCAGCACGTGACTGCCAAGCGTTCATAACGTCTTGGTTCTCTGGGATGGGTGCTTCACCTAGCGGTCCTTCTAGGACATATGCTTTCTTGGCAGCTATGAGGATGATCCTCATGTTCTGGACCCATTCCGTATAGTTGCTGCCATCATCTTTCAGCTTGGTTTTTTCTAGGAACGCGTTGAAGTTCATGTTGACATGAGCGTTGGCCATATGATCTACAAGACATTTTGCAAAGATTTTAGACTAAGTTCATGATAATTAAGTTCATCTAACCAAATTATTTAATGAACTCCCACTCAGATTAGACATCCCTCTAGTCATCTAAGTGTTACATGATCCGAGTCGACTAGGCCGTGTCCGATCATCACGTGAGACGGACTAGTCATCATCGGTGAACATCTCCATGTTGATCGTATCTTCCACACGACTCATGTTCGACCTTTCGGTCTCTTGTGTTCCGAGGCCATGTCTGTACATGCTAGGCTCATCAAGTTAACCTAAGTGTTTTGCATGTGTAAATATGTCTTACACCCGTTGTATGTGAACATTAGAATCTATCACACCCGGTCATCACGTGGTGCTTCGAAACAACGAACTGTCGCAATGGCGCACAGTTAGGGGGAACACTTTCTTGAAATTATTATGAGGGATCATCTTATTTACTACCGTCGTTCTAAGTAAACAAGATGCAAAAACATGATAAACATCACATGCAATCAAATAGTAGTGACACGATATGGCCAATATCATATAGCTCCTTTGATCTCCATCTTCGGGGCTCCATGATCATCTTCGTCACCGACATGACACCATGATCTCCATCATCATGATCTTCATCATCGTGTCTCCATGAAGTTGCTCGCCAACTATTACTTCTACTACTATAGCTAACGATTTAGCAATAAAGTAAAGTAATTACATGGCGTTAAATCATTGACACGCAGGTCATACAATAATTAAGACAACTCCTATGGCTCCTGCCGGTTGTCATACTCATCGACATGCAACTCGTGATTCCTATTACAAGAACATGATCTCATACATCACAATATGTCATTCATCATTCATCACAACTTTTGGCCATATCACATCACAAAGCAATTGCTGCAAAAACAAGTTAGACGTCCTCTAATTGTTGTTGCATCTTTTACGTGGCTGCAATAGGGTTCTAGCAAGAACGTTTTCTTACCTACGAAAAAGCCACAACGTAATTTGTCAACTTCTATTTACCCTTCATAAGAACCCTTTTCATCGAATCCGCTCCAACTAAAGTGGGAGAGACACACCCGCTAGCCACCTTATGCAACTAGTGCATGTCAGTCGGTGGAACCTGTCTCACGTAAGCGTACGTGTAAGGTCGGTCCGGGCCGCTTCATCCCACAATACAGCTGAAGCAAAATAAGACTAGTAGTGGCAAGAACGTTGACAACATCTACGCCCACAACAGATTTGTGTTCTACTCGTGCAAAGAGAACTACACATAGACCTAGCTCATGATGCCACTGTTGGGGAACGTTGCAGAAAACAAAAAATTTCCTACGGTTTCACCAAGATCAATCTATGAGTTCATCTAGCAACGAGAGAGAGGAGTGCATCTACATACCCTTGTAGATCGAGCGGAAGCGTTCAAGAGAACGGGGTTGAGGGAGTCATACTCGTCGTGATCCAAATCACCGGAGATCCTAGCGCCGAACGGACGGTACCTCCGCATTCAACACACGTACGGTCAGCGTGACATCTCCTCCTTCTCGATCCAGCAAGGGGGAAGGAGAGGTTGATGAAGATCCAGCAGCACGACGGCGTGGTGGTGGATGCAGCAGGGATCCCGGCAGGGCTTTGCCAAGCGTCTGCGGGAGGGAGAGGTGTAGCAAGGGGGAAGGGAGGCGCCAAGTGCAAGGGTGCGGCTGCCCTCCCTCCCCCCTCTTTAT
>NC_057813.1:123452324-123460176 GCF_018294505.1 Triticum aestivum | reverse complement strand
CAAGGGGGGGCGGCGGCCAAGGGGGTACCTTGCCTCCCAAGGCAAGTGGAGGCGCCCCTCCCCTAGGGTTCCCAACCCTAGGCGCAGGGGGGGCCAGGGGGGGCGCACCAGCCCACCAGGGGCTGGTTCCCCTCCCACTTCAGTGTTGGGTAACGTTGCAGAAAATAAAAAATTTCCTACTCGTTTCACCAAGATCATCTAGGAGTTCATCTAGCAACGAGCGAATAGATGCATCTACATACCTTGTAGATCGCGAGCGGAAGCGTTCAAAGAACGGGGATGATGTAGTCGAACACGACGTGATTCGAATCACCGGAGATCCTTGCACCGAACGGACGGCACCTCCGCGTTCAACACACGTACGGAACAGCCACGTCTCCTCCTTCTTGATCCAGCAAGGGAGGGAGGAGAGGTTGAGGGAGATGGCACCAGCAGCAGCACGACGGCGTGGTGTTGATGGAGCTGCAGTACTCCGGCAGAGCTTCGCTAAGCAATAAGGAGGTGGAGGAGGTGTTGGGGAGGGAGAAGGAGGCAACCAAAGGCCAAGGACTCAAGGTATGAAGTCCCTCCTCTCCCCCACTATATATAGGGGTGCCAAGGGGGTGTGGCCGGCCCTAGGAGATCCAATCTCCTAGGGGGTGCGGCAGCCAAGGGGGGTTTCCCTCCCCCCCAAGGCACCTAGGAGGTGCCTTACCCTCCTAGGACTCTTTCCCCCTTAAACCCTAGGCGCATGGGCCTATGTGGGGCTGGTGCCCTTGGCCCAAGCAGGCCAAGGCGCACCCCCTACAGCCCATGTGGCCCCCGGAGATGGGTGGCCCCACCCGGTGGGCCCCCGGGACCCCTCCGGTGGTCCCGGTACAATACCGATAACCCCGAAACTTGTCCCGATGCCCGAAACAGGACTTCCCATATATAAATCTTTACCTCCGGATCATTCCGGAACTCCTCGTGACGTCCGGGATCTCATCCGGGACTCCGAACAACATTCAGGTTACTGCATATACATATCCCTACAACCCTAGCGTAACTGAACCTTAAGTGTGTAGACCCTACGGGTTCGGGAGACATGTAGACATGACCGAGATCGCTCTCCGGTCAATAACCAACAGCGGGATCTGGATACCCATGTTGGCTCCCACACGCTCCACGATGATCTCATTGGATGAACCACGATGTCGAGGATTTAATCAACCCCGTATGCAATTCCCTTTGTCAATCGATATGTTACTTGCCCGAGATTCGATCGTCGGTATCCCAATACCTCGTTCAATCTTGTTACCGGCAAGTCACTTTACTCGTACCGTAATGCATGATCCCGTGACCAAACACTTGGTCACTTTGAGCTCATTATGATGATGCATTACTGAGTGGGCCCAGTGATATCTCTCCGTCATACGGAGTGACAAATCCCAGTCTCGATCCATATAAAACAATAGATACTTTCGGAGATACCTGTAGTGCACCTTTATAGTCACCCAGTTACGTTGTGACGTTTGATACACCCAAAGCACTCCTACGGTATCCAGTAGTTATACGATCTCATGGTCGAAGGAAGAGATACTTTGACATTGCAAAAACTCTAGCAAACGAACTATACGATCTTGTGCTATGTTTAGGATTGGGTCTTGTCCATCACATCATTATCCTAATGATGTGATCCCGTTATCAATGACATCCAATGTCCATAGCCAGGAAACCATGACTATCTATTGATCAACGAGCTAGTCAACTAGAGGCTTACTAGGGACATGTTGGTGTCTGTTATTCACACATGTATTACGATTTCCGGATAACACAATTATAGCATGAATAAAGACAATTATCATGAACAAAGAAATATAATAATAATGCTTTTATTATTGCCTCTAGGGCATATTTCCAACAGTCTCCCACTTGCACTAGAGTCAATAATCTAGTTACATTGTGATGAATCGAACACCCATGGAATTCTGGTGTTGATCATGTTTTGCTCTTGGGAGAGGTTCAGTCAACGGATCTGCTACATTCAGGTCCGTATGTACTTTACAAATCTCTATGTCTCCATCTTGAACATTTTCACGGATGGAGTTGAAGCGACGCTTGATGTGCCTTGTCTTCTTGTGAAACCTGGGCTCCTTGGCAAGTGCAATAGCTCCAGTGTTGTCACAGAAGAGCTTGATCGGCCCCGACGCATTGGGTATGACTCCTAGGTCGGTGATGAACTCCTTCACCCATATTGCTTCATGTGCTGCCTCCGAGGCTGCCATGTACTCCGCTTCACATGTAGATCCCGCCACGACGCTCTGCTTGCAACTGCACCAGCTTACTGCCCCACCATTCAAAATATACACGTATCCGGTTTGTGACTTAGAGTCATCCAGATCTGTGTCGAAGCTAGCGTCGACGTAACCTTTTACGACGAGCTCTTCGTCACCTCCATAAACGAGAAACATTTCCTTAGTCCTTTTCAGGTACTTCAGGATATTCTTGACCGCTGTCCAGTGTTCCTTGCCGGGATTACTTTGGTACCTTCCTACCAAACTTACGGCAAGGTTTACATCAGGTCTGGTACACAGCATGGCATACATAATAGAACCTATGGCTGAGGCATAGGGGATGACGCTCATCTCTTCTATATCTTCTGCCGTGGTCGGACATTGAGCTGAGCTCAATTTCACACCTTGCAAAACAGGCAAGAACCCTTTCTTGGACTTATCCATTTTGAACTTCTTCAAAATCTTATCAAGATATGTGCTTTGTGAAAGACCTATGAGGCGTCTTGATCTATCCCTATAGATCTTGATGCCTAATATATAAGCAGCTTCTCCAAGGTCCTTCATTGAAAAACTCTTATTCAAGTAGGCCTTAATGTTGTCCAAAAGTTCTATATCATTTCCCATCAAAAGTATGTCATCTACATATAGTATGAGAAATGCTATAGAGCTCCCACTCACTTTCTTGTAAACACAGGCTTCTCCATAAGTCTGTGTGAACCCAAACGCTTTGATCATCTCATCAAAACGAATGTTCCAACTCCGAGATGCTTGCACAAGCCCATAAATCGAGCGTTGGAGCTTGCACACCTTGTCAGCATTTTTAGGATCGACAAAACCTTCCGGCTGCATCATATACAATTCTTCCTTAAGGAAACCATTAAGGAATGCCGTTTTGACGTCCATTTGCCAAATTTCATAATCATAAAATGCGGCAATTGCTAACATGATTCGGACGGACTTCAGCTTCGCTACCGGTGAGAAAGTCTCATCGTAGTCAACCCCTTGAACTTGTCGATAACCCTTAGCGACAAGCCGAGCTTTATAGATGGTCACATTACCATCCGCGTCTGTCTTCTTCTTAAAGATCCATTTATTTTCTATGGCTCGCCATTCTACGGGCAAGTCAGTCAAAGTCCATACTTCGTTTTCATACATGGATCCTATCTCGGATTTCATGGCTTCTAGCCATTTGTCGGAATCCGGACCCGCCATCGCTTCTTCATAGTTCGAAGGTTCACCGTTGTCTAACAACATGATTTCCAAGACAGGGTTGCCGTACCACTCTGGTGCGGAACGTGTCCTTGTGGACCTTCGAATTTCAGTAGGAGTTTGATCAGAAGTATCTTGATCATTATCATTAACTTCCTCTCTTGTCGGTGCTGGCACCTCAGGAACATTTTCTTGAGTTGCGCCATTTTCCGGTTCAAGAGGCAATACTTCATCAAGCTCTACTTTCCTCCCACTTACTTCTTTCGAGACAAACTCTTTCTCCAGAAAGGACCGATTCTTGGCAACAAAGATCTTGCCTTCGGATCTGAGGTAGAAGATATACCCAACAGTTTCTTTAGGGTATCCTATGAAGACGCATTTTTCCGATTTGGGTTCGAGCTTTTCAGGTTGAAGTTTCCTGACATAAGCATCGCATCCCCAAACTTTTAGAAATGACAGCTTAGGTTTCTTCCCAAACCATAATTCATACGGTGTCGTCTCAACGGATTTCGACGGGGCCCTATTTAAAGTGAATGCGGCAGTCTCTAAAGCATAGCCCCAAAAAGATAGTGGTAAATCGGCAAGAGACATCATAGATCGCACCATATCTAATAGAGTGCGATTACGACGTTCGGACACACCATTACGCTGAGGTGTTCCAGGCGGCGTGAGTTGTGAAACTATTCCACATTTTCTTAAGTGTGTACCAAACTCGTGACTCAAGTATTCTCCTCCACGATCTGATCGTAGAAACTTGATTTTCCTGTCACGTTGATTCTCAACTTTACTCTGAAATTCCTTGAACTTTTCAAAGGTCTCAGACTTGTGTTTCATTAAGTAGACATACCCATATCTACTCAAGTCATCAGTGAGGGTGAGAACATAACGATAGCCACCGCCAGCCTCAACACTCATTGGACCGCACACATCAGTATGTATGATTTCCAATAAGTTGGTTGCTCTCTCCATTGTTCCTGAGAATGGAGTCTTGGTCATTTTACCCATGAGGCATGGTTCGCACGTGTCAAATGATTCGTAATCAAGAGACTCTAAAAGTCCATCAGCATGGAGCTTCTTCATGCGTTTAACACCTATGTGACCGAGGCGGCAGTGCCACAAGTATGTGGGACTATCACTATCAATCTTACATCTTTTGGTACTTACACTATGAATATGTGTAGCATTACGCTCGAGATTCATAAAGAATAAACCATTCACCATCGGAGCATGACCATAAAACATATCTCTCATATAAATAGAACAACCATTATTCTCGGATTTAAATGAGTAGCCATCTCGAATTAAACGAGATCCTGATACAATGTTCATGCTCAAACTTGGCACAAAATAACAATTATTGAGGTTCAAAACTAATCCCGTAGGTAAATGTAGAGGTAGCGTGCCGACGGCGATCACATCGACTTTGGAACCATTCCCGACGCGCATCGTCACCTCGTCCTTCGCCAGTCTCCGTTTATTCCGCAGCTCCTGTTGTGTGTTACAAATATGAGCAACGGCACCGGTATCAAATACCCAGGAGTTACTACGATTACTGGTAAGGTACACATCAATTACATGTATATCAAATATACCTTTGGTTTTGCCGGCCTTCTTGTCCGCTAAGTATTTGGGGCAATTCCGCTTCCAGTGACCACTTTCCCTACAATAAAAACACTCAGTCTCGGGCTTGGGTCCATTCTTTGGCTTCTTCCCGGCAGCTTGCTTGCTGGGCGCGGCAACTACCTTGCCGTCCTTCTTGAAGTTCTTTTTACCCTTGCCCTTCTTGAACTTAGTGGTTTTATTGACCATCAACACTTGATGTTCCTTTCTGACTTCTACCTCTGCTGATTTCAGCATAGCAAATACTTCAGGAATGGTCTTTTCCATCCCCTGCATATTGAAGTTCATCACAAAGCTCTTGTAGCTCGGTGGAAGCGACTGGAGGATTCTGTCAATGACCGCATCATCCGGGAGATTAACTCCCAGCTGAGTCAAGCGGTTATGTAACCCAGACATAGTGAGTATGTGCTCACTGACAGAACTATTTTCCTCCATCTTACAGCTGAAGAATTTGTCAGAGACTTCATATCTCTTGACCCGGGCATGAGCTTGGAAAACCATTTTCAGCTCTTCGAACATCTCATATGCTCCATGTCTCTCAAAACGCTTTTGGAGCCCCGGCTCTAAGCTGTAAAGCATGCCGCACTGAACGAGGGAGTAGTCATCAGAACGTGCCTGCCAAGCGTTCATAACGTCTTGTTCTGCAGGGAGAACAGGTGCATCACCTAGCGGTGCTTGTAGGACATAATCTTTCTTGGCAGCTATGAGGATGATCCTCAGGTTCCGGACCCAGTCCGTATAGTTGCTGCCATCGTCTTTCAGCTTGGTTTTCTCTAGGAACGCATTGAAGTTGAGGACTACGTTGGCCATTTGATCTACAAGACATATTGTAAAAATTTAGACTAAGTTCATGATAATTAAGTTCATCTAATCAAATTATAATGAACTCCCACTCAGATTTGACATCCCTTTGGTCATCTAAGTGTTACACGATCCGAGTCGACTAGGCCGTGTCCGATCATCACGTGAGACGGACTAGTCATCGTCGGTGAACATTCTCATGTAGATCGTATCTTCCATACGACTCGTGTTCGACCTTTCGGTCTCCGTGTTCCGAGGCCATGTCTGTACATGCTAGGCTCGTCAAGTTAACCCTAAGTGTTTTCGCTGTGTAAAACTGTCTTACACCCGTTGTATGTGAACGTAAGAATCTATCACACCCGATCATCACGTGGTGCTTCGAAACGACGAACTGTAGCAACGGTGCACAGTTAGGGGAGAACACTTCTTGAAATTTTGTAAGGGATCATCTTATTTACTACCGTCGTTCTAAGTAAACAAGATGCATAAAACATAATAAATATCACATGCAATTATATAAAGTAGTGACATGATATGGCCAATATCATATAGCTCCTTTGATCTTCATCTTCGGGGCTCCATGATCATCTTGTCACCGGCATGACACCATGATCTCCATCATCATGATCTCCATCATCGTGTCTTCATGAAGTTGTCACGCCAACGACTACTTCTACTTCTATGACTAACGCGTTTAGTAATAAAGTAAAGTAGTTTACATGGCGTTCTTTAATGACACGCAGGTCATACAAAAAATAAAGACAACTCCTATGGCTCCTGCCGGTTGTCATACTCATCGACATGCAAGTCGTGATTCCTATTACAATAGCATGAACATCTCATACATGACATATAGATCATTCATCATTCATCACAACTTTGGCCATATCATATCACAAAGCACTTGCTGCAAAAACAAGTTAGACGTCCTCTAATTGTTGTTTGCAAGTTTTACGTGGCTGAAGTAGGGTTCTAGCAAGAACGTTTTCTTACCTACGTGAAACCACAACGTGATTTGTCAACTTCTATTTACCCTTCATAAGGACCCTTTTCATCGAATCCGCTTCAACTAAAGTAGGAGAGACAGACACCCGCCAGCCACCTTATGCAACTTATGCATGTTTGTCGGTGGAACCGGTCTCACGTAAGCGTACGTGTAAGGTTGGTCCGGGCCGCTTCATCCCACAATACCGCTGAAGCAAGATAAGACTAGTAGCGGCAAGAAAGTTGACAAATCTACGCCCACAACCAATTGTGTTCTACTCGTGCAAGAAGAACTACGCATAAACCTGGCTCTGATACCACTGTTGGGTAACGTTGCAGAAAATAAAAATTTTCCTACTCGTTTCACCAAGATCATCTAGGAGTTCATCTAGCAACGAGCGAATAGATGCATCTACATACCTTGTAGATCGCGAGCGGAAGCGTTCAAAGAACGGGGATGATGTAGTCGAACACGACGTGATTCGAATCACCGGAGATCCTAGCACCGAACGGACGGCACCTCCGCGTTCAACACACGTACGGAACAGCCACGTCTCCTCCTTCTTGATCCAGCAAGGGAGGGAGGAGAGGTTGAGGGAGATGGCACCAGCAGCAGCACGACGGCGTGGTGTTGATGGAGCTGCAGTACTCCGGCAGAGCTTCGCTAAGCAATAAGGAGGTGGAGGAGGTGTTGGGGAGGGAGAAGGAGGCAACCAAAGGCCAAGGACTCAAGGTATGAAGTCCCTCCTCTCCCCCACTATATATAGGGGTGCCAAGGGGGTGTGGCCGGCCCTAGGAGATCCAATCTCCTAGGGGGTGCGGCAGCCAAGGGGGGTTTCCCTCCCCCCCAAGGCACCTAGGAGGTGCCTTACCCTCCTAGGACTCTTTCCCCCTTAAACCCTAGGCGCATGGGCCTATGTGGGGCTGGTGCCCTTGGCCCAAGCAGGCCAAGGCGCACCCCCTACAGCCCATGTGGCCCCCGG
>NC_057813.1:123443939-123451459 GCF_018294505.1 Triticum aestivum | reverse complement strand
CTGAACCTTAAGTGTGTAGACCCTACGGGTTCGGGAGACATGTAGACATGACCGAGATCGCTCTCCGGTCAATAACCAACAGCGGGATCTGGATACCCATGTTGGCTCCCACACGCTCCACGATGATCTCATCGGATGAACCACGATGTCGAGGATTTAATCAACCCCGTATGCAATTCCCTTTGTCAATCGATATGTTACTTGCCCGAGATTCGATCGTCGGTATCCCAATACCTCGTTCAATCTTGTTACCGGCAAGTCACTTTACTCGTACCGTAATGCATGATCCCGTGACCAAACACTTGGTCACTTTGAGCTCATTATGATGATGCATTACTGAGTGGGCCCAGTGATATCTCTCCGTCATACGGAGTGACAAATCCCAGTCTCGATCCATATAAAACAATAGATACTTTCGGAGATACCTGTAGTGCACCTTTATAGTCACCTAGTTACGTTGTGACGTTTGATACACCCAAAGCACTCCTACGGTATCCAGGAGTTATACGATCTCATGGTCGAAGGAAGAGATACTTTGACATTGCAAAAACTCTAGCAAACGAACTATACGATCTTGTGCTATGTTTAGGATTGGGTCTTGTCCATCACATCATTATCCTAATGATGTGATCCCGTTATCAATGACATCCAATGTCCATAGCCAGGAAACCATGACTATCTATTGATCAACGAGCTAGTCAACTAGAGGCTTACTAGGGACATGTTGGTGTCTGTTATTCACACATGTATTACGATTTCCGGATAACACAATTATAGCATGAATAAAGACAATTATCATGAACAAAGAAATATAATAATAATGCTTTTATTATTGCCTCTAGGGCATATTTCCAACATTCAGCCCATGGGGCCCTCCGGGATAGGTGGCCCGACCCGGTGGACCCCCGGGACCCTTCCGGTGGTCCCGGTACAATACCGGTGACCCCCGAAACTTTCCCAGTGGCCGAAACTTGACTTCCCATATATAATTCTTTACCTCCGGACCATTCCGGAACTCCTTGTGACGTCCGGGATCTCATCCGGGACTCCGAACAACTTTCAGTTTACTGCATACTAATATCTCTACAACCCTAGCGTCACCGAACCTTAAGTGTGTAGACCCTACGGGTTCGGAAGACACGTAGACATGACTGAGACGGCTCTCCGGTCAATAACCAACAGCGGGATCTGGATACCCATGTTGGCTCCCACATGCTCCTCGATGATCTCATCGGATGAACCACGATGTCGAGGATTCAAGCAACCCCGTATACAATTCCTTTTGTCAATCGGTATGTTACTTGCCCGAGATTCGATCGTTGGCATCCTAATACCTCATTGAATATCGTTACCGGCAAGTCACTTTACTCGTACCGTAATGCATGATCCCATGACCAGACACTTGGTCACTTTAAGCTCATTATGATGATGCATTACTGAGTGGGACCAGAGATACCTCTCCGTCATACGAAGTGACAAATTCCAGTCTCGATCCGTGTCAATCCAACAGACACTTTCGGAGATACCCGTAGTATACCTTTATAGTCACCGAGTTATGTTGTGACGTTTGGTACACCCAAAGCACTCCTACGGTGTCCGGGAGTTACACGATCTCATGGTCTAAGGAAAAGATACTTGACATTGGAAAAGCTCTAGCAAACAAACTACACGATCTTGTGCTATGCTTAGGATTGGGTCTTGTCCATCACATCATTCTCCTAATGATGTGATCTCGTTATCAATGACACCCAATGTCCATAGTGAGGAAACCATGACTATCTGTTGATCAACGAGCTAGTCAACTAGAGGCTCACTAGGGACATATTATGGTCTATGTATTCACACATGTATTACGATTTCCGGATAATACAATTATAGCATGAATAAAAGACAATTATCATGAAAAAGGAAATATAATAATAATCATTTTATTTATGCCTCTATGACATATTTCCAACATCCAGCAGGCGGCACATCGAGCTACAACAAACGACGACTAATCTTTGCTACAATTATTGGCGACAATGATTGATAGCACGCACGTCGAGCTACAACCGGCGATGACATTTTTTTGTTGCAACTGTAGTTGGCGCTTGCTATGACCAGCGACGACAATTGTTGCGACCGTTAGGGTGGGTTGCTGGGACGACATGCATTGGGAGCTACCACAACGATGCTTTTTTGCTGCAACTGTCATCTACTTTGCTGCAACCGGTGACGACAACTGTTGTGACCGGTAGGGCGGGATGTTGGGGGCAACATGCACAACAAGCTACATCCATCGATGATGTTTTTTTGCTGCAACTGTCGTTGGTGCTTGCTATGGCCGGCAATGACAATTGTTGCGACTGTTAGGGCGGGATGCTATCACCGGCGATGATATTTTTTTGTTGCAGATGTCGTGGGCTTTGTCGTGAGCGGCGACGACAATTGTTGCAAGCCTGCAACCAGCAGGGCGGGTTGCTGGGACGGCACACACGACGAGCTACAACTGGTGACGGCCGCGCCGACGGTTTTGCTGCATGTCACCTTTTGCTACGACAATTGTTGCAACCACGGCGGTGAAGTATTTTGAGACCAACATCGTATCTTCTTCAGTGGTGACAGGGGACGGCAAGCGCAGGACTAGGGGGAAACCGTTCTGGGCAAATCCGACAGTCCGCAAGGCACAAGACTCGCATCTGACGGCTCAGAGGCAACCGGCCCAGATGTGGCGCCGGTTGACTAGCGCCAAGTGCTGCCTTGAACTTTTTTCCCCCTGCAAGGATCTGTATTGACCTTCCATGTTGTGCACGACGATTTTCCTTTTGAAAAGCAAACGTCTATTTTTTTTAACTGAAAAAAGCAAACGGCTATATTGAAATAATAAAAAGAGGAACGGGGCTGTCACCTTGTAAAAGCTAGGCGCTCTGAAGATCTTTTTCGATCTCGAAGGGTCGTACTCTACTCCACAAAATATTAGATTGCCATGCTTTTCTTGCCGCGTTGAATTTGTTTAGTGTTCCTTACCAGACGCTTAATCATTGCACGAGCTCGCTGTGATGCATGATTAAAAAGACGGCAATGTTCTTTTCCCCAGAATATTAGCAATCATTCATTGCATTGGAAAAATATTTTCATATATTCGAAATCAAGCCAATAAACTAATTTCATATATAATTTTTCCCTGTTATATTTACGGGGAGGGAATTCGCATTCGCTTGTCAAATGCGTCCACCCTTTCTTTCCCGTATACAAATAATCCCTGCGAAGAAGCGCCTTCGCATCTACCAGAAAAGAATGAACAAAAGAATAGGAGGGGCAAAATTGTACAGTTCCCCCCTGCGCGTATTACTACTGCCTACGGTATAATTTACACTTTCACTCCGCCGCAGTACTTCTACTGCTCTCCGGCCGTTGCGTCGCCGGCGAGGGGCCCTGCTGCCGCGCCACCCTGTTGAGCATGGCGAACATGCCGACCATGGGGGCGGTGTTGTACGTGCACGCCTCCGTCTGCATGTAGTTGACCCTGTCGTCCCTGAACCTGTCGTGGCGGTCGGGCCCGCCGACGATGGCGCCGACGACCACGTTGGGGTTGGCGCTCTTGCGGCCGAACCAGTCGTCGAACCCCTGCGCGCACCCGATGAACTCCTTCCTGTCCTTGTACGGCACGATGGACGCGGCGCGGTGGTGCACCCTCGCCGGGAACTTGGCGCCGTACCCCACCAGGTAGCTGATCCCGCGCGGGTTGCTCCCCAGCACGTAGTCCACCTGCGCCCGGGCGTGCGCGAACACCTCGCCGGCGTCTGCCGACCCCCCGCCGCCCGCGCACGTCACGGCCGCGCCGCCGTCGCCGGCCTCCGTGAGGTAGCCCGAGTAGACGGAGAGGAGGTACGCGGCGCTGGTGACGTACTGCATGTTGTTCCACTGGCGCACGTAGAGCATCCCGCCGGGGCTGCGCTCCACGTTGTCCTCGGCGGCGGCGTTCTTGCCCATGCACGCGCACACGTAGTGCTCCGCCTTGGCGCGGTACCCCTCGAGCGTGGCCCGGTGGCGCTCCTCGTGATCGCCCCGCAGCAGCAGCCGGGTGGCGAGGATCTGGACGCCGGCGTACTTGACGTCCCAGCTGAACTCGGTGATGGCCCATCCGGTACCGCCGAACTCGTGCGCGTTGTCCACCACGTAGTCGAGGTAGCTGGCCCTGCCGGTGGCGCGGTGGAGCCAGAGCGCCGCCCAGAGCAGCTCGTCGTGGTAGCCGCTGACGGACGCGTAGTAGCTCTTCACCTCGGCGATGCTGCTGTCGTACTTGCCTCTGTACTTGTCAGCGAACTCGAACAGCTGTACCGCCAAGAGAAAAGAGACATAGGTCAGTACTACCCACGTACATGCACGCCATTAAAAAAGCTAACCAACCAACTAATATTCCTCTAATCTATCGGCCGCAATAATCATCATCATGATTTGCATCGCATCTTTGTAATCGCGTGGGCTTCTGAAGGCGCCAACGTGAACGGAAATGTGGTGGTTACGTTAAGTAGCCTGTCGCATCACGCAGCCACGTAGTACGGCGCTGACAGTGTGCTGCATGATGCCGAGCTCTTTCATGGACCCACATGTCGGCCTCCCTGGACCGACAGAACCTTCACGCGGTTAATTTTTGTGTTTGTGTATACTACAAGAAAAAGATGGAAGATTTAGCCAGCTGCCTGGTGATGACGTCATGGTGACAAGTTGGCACGTGCGGCACGAGCAGCGAGGAGAAGAACACGGTTCCAATGTGAAGCAGGGAGAAAAATCCTCTGCCCTCTTTGACTCGTGCTTCCTGGCCGGTCCTCAGAATCTACAGCTCGATCGGCAACTCAGCTACGCGTACCCGAGACATTCCACACACGCCAAAGAATTTACTACCAGTAGTAGTACTACTAATCTCTGGACTAGTCTAATTAGTTACGTGCACAGTAGTAGGAGTGACGGTGATTGTTACAAACCTGCTGGGCATGGTGGAGGAGGAGGTGGGCGTAGTGCGGGTTGGTCTCGCGGAACGCCATGGAGGCGGCGGCCAGGGCGGCGGCGGTCTCGCCGGCGACGTCGGAGCCGGGGCGCTCGCGGTCGACCTTGTAGGCCTGGCGCGACGTGGTCATGTCCTCCGGCCGCTGCCAGCAGTAGTGATCGGTGTCGCCGTCGCCAACCTGCAAAGCAAAGCGAAGCACGATCAGTCAATCATTTCATTCACATTTTATCAAAGCCATGGAAGCAGGCAGGCGGACAGACATGCATATGCATGGTTTGTTAAGTTCCTAGCTAGCTAATCCATGTGAAGCGAGGAGACAATCATGCATGCAGCTGCAGGTGTGAGATTTGCGCGTTCCTCGACTGAACCGCACCTTGGCTTTGCTTGTCCTCTAGCCCCCACCTAACAAATGTTCCTCTCCCCCAGCTTTCAAAAATAAGTTAAAATAAACGAGTTCTTTGCTTTTGTTTTCTCCATCTGCCAACCTAAAGCCAACCAATGGTGCATGCATGTTTGTTTGTTTGAAGTTGCTGATTGGATGATTAGGTAGCGAATGGCGGTGATTACGATGGATGGAGGTAAATCGGGAAGAGATTGTAAATTACCTCGGCCCAGAGCTCGTCGGGCTTGGTGTGCGCCTTGATGAAGTAGTCGGTGCCCCACTTGATGGACTCGAGGGCGTGGGCGAGCTCGCCGGCGGCCGCCACGTCGCCGCCGTACTCCAGAAGGCTCCACGACAGCATGGTCACCGTGAACGCCATGGGCAGCCCGAACTTGACGTGGTCGCCGGCATCGTAGTATCCGCCCACCAAATCCACCTAATGGAACCAAACACAGCAGGCAAGATCCGTCCAAAGTCAGCACCCCTGATCGACCGAACGATATATATGATGATCGGCCACCCCCGCCGGCCGGCAAAGAAGAAGAAGAAGAGACGGAAAATGTGGTGGCGACGTAACGTACTCCTTGCTCGAGGCCGTCGGTGAGGCCGGAGTGGTCGCGCCAGGCGACGCGCTGGCCGTGCGGCAGCCGCCCCGACCGCTGCGCCTCGAAGTAGAGCAGGCTCTTCCGCAGGGCCTGCTCATAGTCGTGCGGCACGGGCGCCGCGCCGGCCGCCTCCGCCGCCAGGAAGATGGCCGCGGCCGCCACGGCCACACCAAGAGCCCACGCCCCGGCGCCGCTGCTCCTCCTCATTATCCTCGCTATCTCAGTATCTATCTCTCTCTCTCTTTCTCCAACAGCTGTATACGCTAGTCCTCGAGGAACCTTCGAACGTATGGGCCAACCGACGGACTCGCTCCGCTAGCTCCCGCGGCGGCCGACGATCGATCGCTCTTCGATATATGCAAGCACGCGGCGGACAGGTGGAGCTTCGCGGCCCGGTTGTTCGAGCGGTCGTTGGGCGAAGCAGCTGTTGAAATGGGGACGGGGGGACGGGGGAGAGGAGAGGAGAGTAGCAGGGTGTGGTGGGCTGTCGACTCTACGGGGGACTCTCGTATATGTAGGGGGAGTGGAGGGACGGAGGTGGTGCGCGGCGCGGCGCGGAGCTCCGTCGAGAGCAGCATACCGTGTTGAATGGGTGGGGTCGGCCCGGCTGGGTTAGGTGACTTTGCGGTTCGGGCCCATCATCGTGTCCATGGGAATATAGAAGGCCAGCAAAGGGGAAGAGGAAATAGTGCGGGGGAGGGGAATAGCCTAGCCGCTGCCCATATCGTAGGGGTGGACTGCTTGCGCTGCGCGGGATTTGGTGAAAATTGGTGGAAGGAAGGCAAGAGGAACAAGGGTACGATACTAGTAGCATTGGCCAATGAGTGAGTGATTGACCGAGTGAATAAGAATGTGTTGTTCCCGTGCCAATTATCGTCAAACGGCTCGGCTGGTGCAGCAACTTGGCCATGAGCATATAGTTGGGGAAAATCTAGGTCGTATATGGCTACTATCTAGGCACTCGTTTTGTAAAATACTACTGCTCCGACGTAGGGATCCCGTTATCAGCCGAGTAGGCTAGTTTGGGAAGGAGGGTTTGCCATGCTTTTTTTGAATTGGGGATGACTCGTGGACTGATGATTCAATCAAAACTTCATATGTTCTTCCTTTTTCATTCGGATCAGCATACCAGGTCGATCCCTTATACTACTCCCTTCATTGGAAAATGGAATAATTAAGAGGCACTTATTTTCATTAAGTTACGGTTTTGATCAAAAACATATTGTTAATAGGTGTTTATGTATTTGCTTACGACCGTGATTTACTTACGATTGTGACATGGAATTTGTGTCACTAGATCCATTTTAAAGTATTTACTCAACTAGCAAAATAAATCTTGATCAAATTTTATAAAAAATAAAAACGCACATTATATTTTTGAAATTAAGGGAGTAGAACTCAAATTTTGATATGACTGTCATAAAATTCAACTACAATGTAGTGACAAAAACATGCAGCGGTGCACTACGGAAGGTATTTTCTAACCTAAAAGCCACGAATTGCTTCATTCACAGCCCCCCTCCATTCATTGCTCCAATGGGGA
>NC_057813.1:123089248-123096615 GCF_018294505.1 Triticum aestivum | reverse complement strand
GACGGGGGCGGGCCCGGGGCGGCGACGGAGACGACGGCGGCGACGGGGACGGGGGCGGCGACGGAGACGAGGGCGGCGACGGGGACGGGGGCGGCGACGGTGACGGGGGCGGCGACGGTGACGGAGACGATGAAAACAGAGGAAGAATGAAAATTTCATAAGTCGAGTATATATAGAAGGCACCTTTAGTACCGGGTGGAGCCACCAACCGGTACTAAAGGCCTGTTTTGGCCAGGCCAAGCAGCGGAAAGCGACCCCCTTTAGTACCGGGTGGTGGCACAAACCGGTACTAAAGGCCCCCCCTTTAGTACCGGTTTGTGCCATGACCCGGTACTAAAGGGGTCGCGCTGCCACCCCCAAGTTTAGTCCCACCTCGCCAGGCGAAGGGCAGCCGCACTGGTTTATAAATCCAGCCGCGGCTACCACTTCGAACTCCTCTGTATAGCAGGCTTATGGGCCTAAACTCTGCGCGCTGCCCTGTGAGTCTGCTGGGCCTTTAAGGCCTGTAATTACACACCTGTGGCCTATCAGGCCCACAGGGCAGCGCCCCAATTTTTTTTATAGTTTTTTTTCTTTTCTGCTTTATTTTCTTGTATTTATTTTTGCGTAGTTTTTTGTATAGTTTTTTCTTTTCTGTTATATTTATTTTCTTCTATTTATTTGTGAGTAGTTTTTCATCTAGTTTGTCAACCTTCAACATTTTCAAAGTTCATTTTGTAGTGATTTTCAATTTCACGGTCATTTTGTAAACGATTGAAAAATAGCAAATATAATTTTTTTTCTTTTCTGCTTTATTTTTTCTTCTATTTATTTCTGAGTAGTTTTTTCTTTTCTGCTATATTTATTTTCTTCTATTTATTTTTGAGTAGTTTTTTATATAGTTTTTTTCTTTTCAGCTATAGTTTTTCTTTCTTTTCTGCTATTTTTTCTGTTAGTGCCTGTAGTTTTCAAATTTGAATAGTTTAAATTTTGAATTATTTGAAATTAGTGTGAATTTGTTTGCACATAAAATTTCTTCGCGTTTCAAATGCCAAAACACATAACTACCCTAACTATTACAGAGATTCCCCTCTCGGTGCGAAACACAGAAGAAAGTGATGATAGCTAGTGAAGCCGATCACATCCCAGATCTTTGGGTGTGAAACTTTTTCTTCGCGTGTGTCCCTTTGCGTCGTAACCATGGAAAATCTTCATCATTTAACGGGATGCTCGGGTCAATATTCACTGTGAATGGAGCAATTTCATCAAACTTTTCATAATCTTCTGACTTGTCTGTCTTGTCATCCACTCCCACGATGTTTCTCTTCCCAGAAAGAACTATGTGCCACTTTGGCTCATCGTACGATGCATTCGCTTCCTTATCTTTTCTTTTTCTTGGCTTGGTAGACATGTCCTTCACATAGAAAACCTGTGCCACATCATTGGCTAGGACGAATGGTTCGTCTGCATACGCAAGATTGTTGAGATCCACTGTTGTCATTCCGTACTGCGGGTCTTCCGTTACCCCGCCTCATGTCATATTGACCCATTTGCACCGAAACGAACGGACCTTTAAACCACGTCGATAGTCAAGTTCCCATATGTCCTGTATATAACCATAATATGTTTCCTTTCCCGTCTTGGTTTCTGCATCAAAGCAAACACCACTGTTTTGGTTGGTGCTCTTCTTATCTTGGGCGATCGTGTAAAATGTATTACCATTTATCTCGTACCCTTTGAAAGTCATTATATTCGAAGATGTTAACTGGGACAGCAAGTACAAGTCATCTTCAATAGAGGTGTCATGCATGGTACGTGTCTGCAACCAGCTCGCGAAACTCCTGGTTTGCTCACGTATAATCCAGTCATCAGACCGCTCCGGGTGTTTGGAGCGTAGCAAATTCTTGTGTTCATCCATATACGGAGCCACCAAGGCAGAATTCTGTAGAACTGTGTAGTGTGCTTCAGTGAGAGAATGTCCATCCATACATATTATTTGTTCCCCTCCTAGCGTGCCTTTTCCATCCAGTCTGCCCTTATGCCGCGATTCAGGAACACCAATCGGCTTAAGGTCAGGAATAAAGTCAATACAAAACTCAATGACCTCCTCATTTTGATGGCCCTTGGAGATGCTTCCTTCTGGCCTAGCACGGTTATGAACATATTTCTTTAAGACTCCCATGAACCTCTCAAAGGGGAACATATTGTGTAGAAAACAGGACCCAAAACATTAATCTCTTCGCATAGGTGACCTAGGACGTGCGTCATGATGTTGAAGAAGGATGGTGGGAACACCAACTCGAAACTGACAAGACATTGCACCAAATCATTCTGTAACCTTGGTATGATTTCTGGATCGATTACCTTCTGAGAGATTGCATTGAGA
This sequence comes from Triticum aestivum, assembly GCF_018294505.1. Classification (NCBI taxonomy): domain Eukaryota; kingdom Viridiplantae; phylum Streptophyta; class Magnoliopsida; order Poales; family Poaceae; genus Triticum; species Triticum aestivum. Next base: position 123,094,250 of record NC_057813.1, on the reverse strand, counting down.
AATGCACATACCTTCACAATGGCTAATCGAACGTTTTCCGGTAGAAGCCCCCTCAATGCAACCGGAAGCAGTTGCGTCATAATCACGTGGCAGTCATGAGACTTTAGGTTCTAGAACTTTTTCTCTGCCATGTTTATTATTCCCTTTATATTCGATGAGAAGCCAGACGGTACCTTAATACTGAGCAGGCATTCAAAGAAGATTTCCTTCTCTTCTTTGGTAAGAGCGTAGCTTGCATGACCCTGATGTATGTCGTCTTCTCCGTGCATACGTTGCTGGTCCTCCCGTGCCTCAGGTGTATCTTTTGTCTTCCCATACACGCCCAAGAAGCCAAGCAGGGTCACGCAAAGATTCTTCGTCACGTGCATCACGTCGATTGCGGAGCGGACCTCTAGGTCTTTCCAATATGGTAGGTCCCAAAATATAGATTTCTTCTTCCACATGGGTGCGCGTCCGTCAGTGTCCTTTGGAACAGGTTGTCCGCCAGGACCCTTTCCAAATATCACCTTCAAATCCTTGACCATATCATGTACATCAGCACCAGTACGGTGGCGAGGCTTCATACGGTGATCCGCCTCACCTTTGAAATACTTGCCTTTCTTTCTTACGGGATGCCTGCTCGGAAAAAATCGACGATGTCCCAGGTACACATTCTTCTTACAACTATTCAAATATATACTGTCGGTATTATCCAAACAGTGTGTGCATCCGTGGTATCCCTTGTTTGTCTGTCCTGAAAGGTTACTGAGAGCAGGCCAATCATTGATGGTCACGAACAGCAACGCCTTTAGGTCAAATTCTTCCCCCATGTGCTCATCCCACGCACGTACACCTGTTCCATTCCACAGTTGTAAGAGTTCTACAACTAATGGCCTTAGGTACACATCAATGTCGTTGCCGGGTTGCTTAGGGCCTTGGATGAGCACTGGCATCATAATGAACTTCCGCTTCATGCACAACCAAGGAGGAAGGTTATACAAACATAGAGTCACAGGCCAGGTGCTATGGTTGCTGCTCTGCTCCCCAAAAGGATTAATGCCATCTGCGCTTAGACCAAACCATACGCTCCTTGCGTCATCTGCAAACTCCTTCCCATACTTTCTTTCGATTTTTCTCCACTGCGACCCGTCACCCGGTACTCTCAATTTTCCGTCTTTCTTACGGTCTTCTCTATGCCATCGCATCGCCTTGGCATGCTCTTTGTTTTGGAACAAACGTTTCAACCGTGGTATTATACGAGAATACCACATCACCTTGGCAGGAATCTTCTTCCTGGGGCGCTCGCCCTCGACATCACCATGCTCATCGCGGCTGATCTTATAGCGCAATGCACCACATACCGGGCAAGCGTTCAAATCCTCGTACTCACCGCGGTAGAGGATGCAATCATTAGGGCATGCATGTATCTTCTGCACCTCTAACCCTAGAGGGCAGACAGCCTTCTTTGCTTCGTACGTACTCTCGGGCAATTCGTTGTCCTTTGGAAGCATATCCTTTATCATTACCAGCAACTTTCTAAATCCCTTGTCAGATACACCATTCTCTGCCTTCCATTGCAGCAATTCCAGTGTGGTGCCCAGCTTTTTCTTGTCACCTACGCAATTCGGGTACAACAATTTTTTGTGATCCTCTAACATGCGCTGCAACTTCTTCTTCTCCAAATCACTTGCGCAGTTTCTCTTTGCATTGGCAATGGCCCGACCTAGATCATCAATGGGCTCATCTGATGCCTCTTCTTCAGCTTCTTCCGCATTGCCGGCTCAGCTTCTTCCTGCATTACCGGCTCAGCTTCTTCCCCCATTGTTGTATCATCGTATTCAGGGAACCCATGGCCAGGATAGCTGTCATCGTCCTCTTCTTCTTCATTGTCTTCCATCATAACCCCTCTTTCTCCATGCTTGGTCCAAACATTATAGTGGGGCATGAAACTGGACTCAAACAGGTGGACGTGAATGGTTCTTGACGTAGAGTAATTGCGACCATTCTTATAGCCAGCACATGGACAAGGCATAAAACCATCCACCCGCTTGTTTGCCTCAGCCGCAAGCAGAAAAGTATGCACGCCCTCAACGAACTGGGGAGAGCATCGGTCATCGTACATCCATTGCCGGCTCATCTTCATTACAGAACACCGAATAGACCAAATTAATACAAGTTCATACATAAAGTTCATACAACACTTAAATGCAACAAACAAATAACTCTCTAGCTAAAGCATTTAAATGCAACAACAAATGCGATCAAGATCGCAACTAAGGTAACAATTGATCCAACAGCATAATGATACCAAGCCTCACTATCGATGGCATATTTTCTAATCTTTCTAATCTTCAAGCGCATTTTCTCCATCTTGATCTTGTGATCATCGACGACATCGGCAACATGCAACTCCAATTCCATCTTCTCCCCCTCAATTTTTTTCAATTTTTCTTTCAAGTACTCATTTTCTCTTTCAACTAAATTTAACCTCTCGACAATAGGGTCGGTTGGAATTTCCGGTTCACATACCTCCTGGATAAAAATATCTATGTCAACTTGATGGGCATAATTTGTCATAAACACGAAATGCAACAAATAGTTTTAAAAGAGAATATACCACATCCGCATCATAACAAGGATGAGGGCCGATGGGGACGGATATCAAAACCATGGCACTATGTATAACAAACAACGTACGGGTAAGATAATTATTATATGAGTAACTATATATCCAAATCACACAAACATCAATTTTTTATATAAAATTTCATGAACAAAAGGCTCACCACAAGGTGGTGCTGGCGACGGGACGGTGCGGGCGATCGACGGTGGTTACGACGGAGATTTAGAAGGCACTAAGTAAACCACACCTACATATGCAAACTAAGTGTTATTTTAACCTCAAATTGCATATAAATCAAATACTAGCACATATATATATTTCCTCCCAAATTACTAAACTCACAAATTAATAACTATATAAAGCATTGCAAGAGCTAATCTAGCAATGAGAGATGAAAGGACAAAGTTGCTAACCTTTGTGATCATTTGAATGGATGGGGGCCTTCAAATCTTGACAAATTTTGGGCAAAATGTGTGATGAGCTCGAGAGGAAGAGGGGAAGAACAGAGAGGAGAGGGGAAAGGGGAAGAACAGAGCGAGCTCGGGTGGACGAAGGGTTTATGTAGGACGACCTTTAGTACCGGTTCGTGCCAAGAACCGGTACTAAAGATGCTGGAGGGGGCCCAGACTGACAACATCCTGCCACCACTCTCATTAGTACCGGTTCGTGGTACGAACCGGTGCTAAAGGTTAGCCACGAACCGGTACTAATGAGAGCGGCCCGGCTAGCCGTTGGAACCGGCACTAATGTATACATTTGTGCCGGCTCAAATACAAACCGGCACTAATGTACTTCACGTTTGACCCTTTTTCTACTAGTGATACCCTCATCAAGACCATACATCTTGCAAAGTGCTTCCCAATTTTTGCAACCAAAATGAGTTACACTCTGAGCATTGTACAGCTTTACTTGAAAATCCACACCATGATGGGTACTTAGGATAATTTTTTTGGTTTCGAAACTTTCATGGTCTTCAAACCCCATCCTCTCCAAGACATAGCGTCTTGCAAAGCATGAGATAAGCTAGTCGAATTGGAAAAGATGAAAAATATTGTCATGATTAAAATAGTTGAAGTCATGATTAATTACGAAAAAAAACTATTGTTGTCGGTTGCGTACCGTATGAACATCGAAGGTCTCCTCGAGCTTAATGATGAAGCGACGATCTTCGTCCAGCTCAATGAACCTGTCGCAGATACCTCGGTCGTCGTGGCACCAGTCGCACTCCCCCGGGCGGTTTTTGTCGTGCGAGTACGACATTTCCGGCCTATGTTCATAATTCAAATATTAAACTAGATTATTAATCACGGTTGACTATCGGTGATGTACGTAGCTCCTCCTTTCATTCCCGAGTACATTATTACATCAAATTGTCTAGCACACGGGAATGAAGGAGAACTTATCCAATATGAGCATTCAATAAGCAAAACCAAATCATAAAATAAGCAAAACCAAATCATAAAATAAAGTAGTATTCAAATTAGCATGCATTCAATAATTATAAGCAAAAGTACATCATTTCTTGGTGTCCGTACATCGTCGAATATTATCACTAATATAGCATCACTAAATACAACTAGAACTGTAGCGCCCGACGGGTATCGACGCGGGCGGTGGACACCCAAAGATAAGGAACCATCACAGGATCATAGCTCCAGTGAGATCCCTGAAGAACCTGCCAGGTATTGTCGAACCTGCCCTCCAATGCAACCATGTAGCGACGGACGTGCTCGTCCTCCTCGCTGACACGGTGACGTACCACCTCCGCGGTGTCTGGAAGCCTCGGCACCGTCACTGGCTCACACGACCGCCACCAAACAAGGATCGGGTCAACAACGGGCTACCTCCTCACCAACCTACGTCCCCCGGAAGGTAGCGTCTCCCAATACCAGCCCGGCGGAGCCCAGTCCCGAACATGGCCCTGATCAAGCAAGCCTCCACCGCCGAGTCGACGACGACGAGGATGCGGGATAGGCATCGCCGACGTCGATGCGGGAACTACTTCTATATATAGTTAAATAAAGTAGTTTTATTAATTAAATCAACTATCTAGTTCAACTACTAATTAAGCACTTACTATAAATAAATAAAGTACTACTTATTAAAAACAAACTACTTATATATATAGTAAAATAAATTAGTTTATTAAATTAACTAGCTAGTTCAACTATATATATATGAAGCACTTACTATAAATAAAATAAAATAGTACTTACTAAAAATATGAACTACATATTAATTACACAATCTAAATTACACAAAAAAATCTATTAACAGAAAAAAATCTAACATAATATGAACAAATTAATTACACTATATGAACTACATATCTAAATTACTACAAATCTAATCTAACAAAAAAATCTACTAACAGAAAAAAAATCTAACATAATATGAACA
>NC_057813.1:123086926-123087528 GCF_018294505.1 Triticum aestivum | reverse complement strand
CAGAAAAGAAAAAAAACTACTCAGAAGTGAGCATAGATGCGCTTATAGAGAAAAGTCAACCTAAATTCATATTCAATTTCTACTAACTTCAGAGAAATTCAGTATGAATTTAGGTTAAATTCCCTGTATAAGGGCATCTATTTTCATTTTGAGAGAAGCTCAACAAGGCAGAGAGGGAGGGGCTTATAAACCGGTCTGATTCCCCTTTGGTTCGCGAGGTGGGACTAAACTCTGACAGTAACAAGGACCAACCCTTTTGTCCCGGTTGGTGGCATGAACCGGGACTAAAGGACAGCCTTTGGTCCCGGTTCATGCCACCAACTGGGACCAATGGTGGTGGGCCAGGAGCGAGGACCATTGGTCCTGGTTCGTCCCACCAACCGGGACCAAAAGGTCCAGACGAACCGGGACCAATTCCCCATGTGGCCTGGCCGGCCCTCGGGACTCATGAAGCGGATCCAATGCCCCCATTGGTCCCGTTTCTGGGTTGAACCGGGACTAATGGGCTGGACCGGCCTGGACCATTGGCCCCCTTTTCTACTAGTGTCTGCTGGACGCCGGAGCCGCCTGCCCCTGCTTCTCTCGTCTCACCGAAGCAAGCG
>NC_057813.1:123086200-123086904 GCF_018294505.1 Triticum aestivum | reverse complement strand
GCGGCAGCGGATGGCGCGCGGCATCGGGAGAGATCGAAGTCGGGGCGGGGCGGCAGTGCTACTTATATAGCAAAGGCTTTGGTCCCGGTTCGTGCCACAAACCGGGACCAATGCCCCTCATTTGTCCCGGTTTGAGCCACCAACCGGGACCAAAGGCCTCTTTTCGGCAGCCCAAAGGGCGGGAAACGAAGACCTTTGGTCCCGGTTGGTGGCTCCAACCGGGACAAAAGGGGGGCATTGGTACCGGTTGGCGCCACCAACCGGTACCAATGGACCCGTCTAATTTTTTATTTTCTGCAGCTGTTTTTTAGTTGATTCTTTCTACAGCTGTTTTTTTAGTCCCACCTCGCCAAGCGAGAGGCACTCGTGGCTGTTTATAAGCCCTGAGTGCAGAGACGATGAAGAAGAGGCTCAATGCTCACCTGCACATTGGTTAGCTTCAAGCCTTGAGGAATAGGGTAGACTGCACAGAGCTATGTGCAGTGCAGTTGACACTATTCTGAAAGGTTTGAAGCAAATTAACGAGCATTGCGCCCCTTTTTTATTTTTAATGACTTATTTTTAATAGTTGTGATTAACTTAACAAAAAATGAGCATAGATGCTTATTTTTAATGACTTATTACAACTCAGAAATAAAAAGAAAAAATAAATATAGCAGAAAAGAAAAAAAAACTATATAAAAAACTACTCAGAAATAAATAGA
>NC_057813.1:123074193-123084475 GCF_018294505.1 Triticum aestivum | reverse complement strand
AGGCGGGCGCGAGCGGGGCGAGGTGGCCGGCGGCGCGAGGGCGGGGCGACGCGTGGCGCTGCATGCTCGACGGAGAGCAGACGCGGGTGCGGCGAGCTCGGCAGAGAGCATGAGCGCGGCACGAGCGCGCGGACGGCGAGCGAGGCACGGGGACGGCGAGCGCTGTGTGCGTGCTTGCTTGCTAGCTAGGTAGCCCGCGGCATGAGTGCTAGCTAGCTAGCTAGCTAGCTAGCTAGCTAGCCTGCGCTAGGCAACTTGGCCATGTGAGGGGCGCGCAGAGCAGCAACTAGGCAGCTCGGCCATGCGAGCGGCGAGGCGGGGTGCGACACAAGCTGTCGTCGTCGCCGTTCATGGCTGCTGCAGCCCCAGGCGCTGGTGACGGGGCTTGGTGGACGGTAGTGCGCGAACCCGACCCCTGTGCTCGTAGTGTTTGATGAAATGCCTGGGTTGGACAAAGCCGGACGCATTTTTGGGATGGGGAAACCGCGCTGGGCGCCTCGACGCCAGGCTTGTCCGACACGGACATCGGTGACCCCATTCTCACCCCAAACGGATGATTTTCGGACGAAACGGACGTCCGTTTGGGGTCTTGCGGTGGAGTTAGCCTTATGCAAGTGGAGACTACTGCTTGATTGATGGAGTTTTAGGGTCACTACTAGCTCCATGTTTTTTTCTTTTTTGAAATCTATAGGATTAGAAGACCACATAAATGTTGATGGAAAAAATGATTGTACGAAGAAGTTTGGGTGGATGTAAATTTTAGTCCGATATAGATTGCGGATGAATGAATTGTAAGAAAACAGATCAGAGGATTTCAATCATACAAAAGCATTGTACGTACGGTCCCAACAGGTAAAAGCCAAATGCATTGTACGGTTTCAAAGGATTTCACACGCAAAAAAAAACAGGTAAAAGCCGGCCACAATGCACATCATCAGTTCGAGGCACCTCTGAAAGACCAGCGCGTTCAGGTCGGCGATGAAAGATATGAAGCGTTCCTACTCCATCGAGGGAGCCGTGTGGTAGTTTATATTGATGCGTGGCCGAAGCCTGGCTTGACGTACAAGGTTATGACAGAAAGAGTTTGGGTAGAATACAAGAGAAGGAAGGAGGTTAAGATTACAACTCTATATTCTAACACCCTTCCTTAATCTCAACTAACCTAAGTTAAGATTACTCTTGAATTCTTCAAATGGTCTTGCTGGTAGTGCTTTTGTAAAACCGTCAGCCACTTGATCCTTAGAAGGAATAAATCGAATCTCAAGTTTCTTTGCCGCAACCCTTTCTCGTACAAAGTGAAAATCAATTTCTATGTGCTTTGTCCTGGCATGGAACACTGGATTTGCAGACAGATATGTTGCTCCCAAATTATCACACCATAAACATGAGGTACGATTCTTCTTGATTCCCAATTCCTCAAGAAGTGATTCAACCCAAATGATCTCAGCAGTTGCATTAGCCAAAGACTTGTATTCAGCTTCTGTACTTGAGCGTGACACAGTAGCTTGCTTTCTAGCACTCCAGGAGATAAGATTAGATCCAAAGAACACTGCAAAACCTCCAGTTGATCTTCTGTCATCACTACATCCTGCCCAGTCAGCATCAGAGAATGCACTCACAAGAGAAGAATTAGACCGTTTGAAATGAAGTCCTATTCCCATAGTATGTTTCACATATCTCACAATCCTCTTGACAGCTGACCAATGTGCAGAAGTAGGTGCATGAAGATATTGACAAACCTTGTTGACAGCAAATGAGATATCTGGACGTGTGAGAGTTAAATATTGTAGTGCTCCCACAGTACTCCTATACCTTGTACTCTCCTCCTCTTGAAGTGGCTCACCCTCATATGCTGAGAGACTTTCTGAGGAGGATAAAGGTGTAGACATTGGCTTGCAATTTTTCATCCCCATGCGAGACAGAAGCTCAAGAATATATTTTTCCTGATTTAACACAATACCATCTTGAGTTTTCTTGACTTCAATACCCAAGAAGAAATGCAAATCACCTATGTCCTTCAAGGCAAACTCTGAGCTCAAATCATGCAAAAGAGCATTAGTAGCATTTTGTGAAGAACTTGCAACTATGATATCATCAACATATATAAGCACAAAAATGACTACTCCTGCCTTGTTATAAATAAACAAGGATGTATCAGCCTTGGAAGCAACAAAGCCAAGATATTTTAACTGTGAGCTCAATCTGGAATACCATGCTCTGGGTGCTTGCTTTAGACCATAGAGTGCTTTATCAAGCTTGCAGACATACTGTGGCAATTTCTTACTCTCATACCCAGGTGGTTGTCTCATAAACACTTCCTCTTCCAGAACACCGTGCAGAAACGCATTCTGTACATCTAGCTGCCTTAAACTCCATCCTCTGGATACAGCAATGGCTAACACAAGTCTGATAGTTGCAGCTTTCACAACGGGACTAAAGGTGTCCTCATAGTCAATGCCATAACGTTGCTTAAAGCCCTTTGCAACTAGACGTGCCTTATATCTGTCAATGGAGCCATCTGCCTTCTTCTTAATTCTATACACCCATTTGCAATCAATAATATTTTTACCTCTCTGATTTGGTACAAGATGCCAAGTCTTATTCCTCATGAGCGCAGAATACTCCTCATCCATTGCCTTTTTCCATTTAGGATCATCAAGTGCACTCTTCAACGATGTTGGTTCTCCTGAAATACACAACATTCCATATGGTATAGTTCCATCTTTGCTAATTTTAGGATTCCGTATACCTTTCTGTAGCCGGGTCATAACACGTGAAGAAACCTCTCGCTGCACCGTTGGTATACTTGCCACAGAAGATCCAGGAGAATCTGCTGATGCAGTGGACTGATTTGTCGTCATATGCGCAGGGGATCCTGTGGCTTCTGGTGTGGCTGCCCCTCCTGCAGGCACCGGCGCAGAGGATCCGCCACCCGAACGCGACTGGACGCGCGTGTGGTGCGGGGAGGATCTGGTACCGCCGCTGGTCCCGCCTGACGCTGGCGCGCGGGGCGAGGGGGATTCGGCCCCGCTGCTGGTCCCGCCTGAAGCTGACGCGGCAGCACGGGAGTGGCCCGCCCTGGATCCAGGACTGGAGCCATCAGGGGCTCGATCCGAGGCGGATGCGGTCGCGTGATCCGAGATCTGCGCGCGTGCAGGGGTGGCAGGCGCCGCCAGATCTTCTTCGTCATCTGTGCCAGCTTCGTCTCCTTCCTCAGCATGAAATATAGGATCAAAACCAGCCATATTTTCGAGATCTTGGTCATTTTGAGCACCGTTTTCTCCAGGGACATGTACAGGCATAAGAGAAAGACCAGTACCAGCAGGAATATCATCACATTGGTTAGTACAATTGTTGTCGCCCCCATGATCAAAAGACCGAAGATGTGAAGGAAGAAGAAGAATTTCTTTGCGGAGAAGTGCACCAGCATTAGGATGAAGGGATGCAAAGGGAAACACGGACTCATCAAATACAACATCTCTGGATATATACACCCGGCCAGTAGGAACATCAAGGCACTTGACCCCTTTATGCATGGGGCTATAGCCTAAAAAGACACACTGTTTTGAGCGGAAAGCGAGTTTGCGTGTGTTGTAAGGCCTAAGATTAGGCCAACAGGCACAACCAAAAATACGAAGAGATGTATAGTTGGGTGTGACACCAAGAAGTCGTGTAATGGGTGTTTCAAATTTGATAACTTTACTTGGAAGCAAGTTGATGAGATATGTAGCAATTAAGAATGCTTCATCCCAAAATTTAAGCGGCATGGAAGCATTTGCTAACAAGGCAAGCCCCATATCAACTATGTGACGGTGCTTTCTTTCAGCAGATCCATTTTGTTGGTGAGCATGAGGACAAGATACATGGTGTGATATGCCAAGCTTTTGAAAGAAAGAATTTAGTTTTTCATACTCACCACCCCAGTCACTTTGCATAGCAATGATTTTAGAGTTCAGTTTGCGTTCAACAAGATTTTGGAAATTGAGGAAAACTTGGAATACATCAGATCGCTTTTTCAACAGATAAATCCAAGTAAATTTACTATAGTCATCAATAAAACTTACATAATAGGAAAATCTACCAACTGATGTAGGAGCTGGCCCCCATACATCTGAAAAGATAAGTTGTAAAGGGGCAGTAGACACACTAGTAGAAATTGGGTAAGGTAATTGATGACTTTTTGCTTGTTGACACGGATCACAAACTGACTCACTACTAGGCTCATAAGAGAGTTTATTTTTGCTAAGAACATATCTAACTATGACTGAAGATGGATGACCTAAACGACTATGCCACCTTGATGTAGATAGCTTGGTGACAATATTTGCTTGTTTATTGGACCATGAAGATGATGATGATGATGATGATGATGATATGAGTGGGTAGAGTCCTCCCACGCACCGTCCTCTAAGAATGACTCTCCTTGTTTTCAAGTCCTTAACCAAGAAAAAATAAGGATAGAATTCAATAAGAACATTGTTATCAAGAGTGAATCGATGAACGGAAACAAGATTTTTAGAGGTTTGAGGAACATGCAAGACATTGGTCAAGTGTAAATTTTTCACGGGGGTTTTAACAATTGAACTGCCAATGTGTGTGATATCCATACCAGAACCGCTTGCCGTCCGAATTTGGTCGCCTCCATTGTACTTCTCCTGCATCGTCAACTTGTCAAGTTCACCTGTGATGTGGTTTGTTGCTGCACTGTCGGCGTACCAGTTGGTGTCCACGCCATAGGAGACTGCATGCGCCTCCTTTTCTTCCTGGTCGTTTTCTTCATAACGCCACCAGCAAACTCGTGCACCTCCTGGATGGTGTCTGTAGCATATCTGACATTCTGGATAGTCATGTTGTTGCTCACGAACCTGCTGTTGTTGTTGCTGTCGAGGACGGCCTCTGAATCCGCCGCCTCCATTGGAGGAAGACGACTGTCGGTCATCGCGGTCACCACGATCACCACGGCCACGGCCTCTTCCTCCACGCCCGCGAGATCTGTCACGGGACTGGCCACGGCCTCTGTAGACCGCATTAGCGGATGAATGGAACCCGCCTGAAGATGAGTCGCCTAGCATCTCCATCCTTTGATCAAAGGCAGCAATCTGGGCAAAAAGATCGTCGGCTGTGATGATGTTTTTGACAGCGCCGATCGCCGCCACCACGGGGTCGTAGTCGCGGTCCAGTCCGGCCAGAATATAGTCCACCATCTCCGGATCAGATACGGGACGACCTGCAGCAGCTAGTTCATCCCCAAGACTTTTCATCTTCGCCATATACGCCGAGCTTGACATCGAGCCCTTCTTGGTATTGGTGATGGCGATTCTCAGATTAGTAATCCGAGACTGAGATTGTGAGGCGAAGAGATTTGTCACCGTCGTCCAGAGCTCAAAGGTGGAATCTTTCCCAACAACTTGTGCAAGAATTTCTGGAGACATGGAATTGAGAAGGTATGATAGAACCTGCTGATCTTTGGCGATCCAGGGTCCGTATAGGGGATTCGGCTCTAGTGTCGTGGTCTTGTCTGCCTTCGTGATCTCCACCATCTTGGGTGGAGCGGCATCGGTGTTGTCCAGGAGCCCCGTCACCTGCGCGCCTCGCAGGGCTGGGAGGACCTGCGTCTTCCAGAGGATGAAATTACCTCTTGCGAGCTTCTCAGACGGCGGCGATCCAAGGTTGAGGGAGACGCCGGCGGAGGAAGCCATGGAGACGATGATGTGTGGTTTCTAGGCTTTTGGATTGTGGCTAGATGTATGAGAAGAGGTGGCTCTGATTACCATGAAAGATATGAAGCGTTCCTACTCCATCGAGGGAGCCGCGTGGTAGTTTATATTGATGCGTGGCCGAAGCCTGGCTTGACGTACAAGGTTATGACAGAAAGAGTTTGGGTAGAATACAAGAGAAGGAAGGAGGTTAAGATTACAACTCTATATTCTAACAGGCGACACTAGAAAAGCGCATGCGAGCGAGCCTACGAGGAGGAGCAAAGCTGGGTGGGGTCCACCCGTTTTTAACAGCGGATGGTTCCACTTCCCCTCGTCGTAAATGGCGCACTCCCCGCAGATTGCTTTTTTTACCTCACATCACATCGGCGGTCTCTTTCGTTTCGATTGTGGGAGCACCCGTCCATGGTCGACAAGAAAGACGTCAAGGCAGCCCTGATGGCGGCATGGCGCTCGTATCTCCTAACTCTTCGCCGCGTGTAGCGACAGGCGACGGTCGACGCGAGACGGCCCGGTGTCGACAACGGCACGACGGGCACGCACATATGCGCCCCCGCGGGTCCGTTTAGTCAACTGTTTACACGCAGCCCGGCCCGGGTGATCGCCGTCGCCGCCGCCGCCCCGTTCGTTCCCATGACATTACTACTGTTGAATCGGACTGCCGAGTCCCACACCATATCCGCGCCGGCAAAGCCGTTGTACGTACCGTCGGTCTCTCACGTCTGCAGCTCATCGCAGAGGACGGATAGGTATATCTACAGGACAGGAGTCTACATATGCCAGAGTTCGGTTCTGACCAGTGACCACTGGCCAGAACCGTGTGGATCGGTGCATGTGTGGTCTGCGAACATGCATCACGTCGGTCCTTTTTGCATACGAAGGCAACACTTTCTAGAGTTGTGAATCTTTTCCGGGTCTCGACAGCGCTCCTGCAGGGCCGGGAAAGGAAGGGGGAGCCGTGTATAGTATAAGAGCATCTCCAGCCATTCGCCCCTAAAAGCTAGAAAAAAGTGTCATTTGGAAACGAACCGACAATATTTTCAGCATGCGGCCGATTGGGTTCCCAGCTGCCGCCCCCAAGTCGCTCCCAGACGAACTTTTTGTAAATATTTTTAAAAAGACATTCGGTCAAAATTCGGTAAACACGATATAGATTCGATGATATTTAGACGTTCCATAGTTTTTTTACATATAGAAAACATTGATGGCGGCGGATCTTGGCGGCGTGGCGCTGTGGAGATTCGGAGTCCGATGCGCGGAGATGAACTCGCGCAGGGAGGTGGCGCTGTCTGGCGTTGTGGTGGCGTCGACGGCAGTTAGACCGGACAAGGTTGATGCAGCAGTACATCACTGAAGATGGATTGGTGGCAGGTGGCTGCGGCGGCCTCATACCCGGCAGGCGTCCTGGTTGAGGAGTGCGTCGGACTGGTAGGTGCCCCATACCCGGCAGGCGTCCTGGTTGGGACCTCAGGTCTTAGATGTTTAGGTTTGGCTGTGATGTCTGTTTGGTATTAGGCCCAGACTATCTGCGCCCCTTCATTAATTGGATAGGTGTAGCAACAGTTGTTGCTTAGACGGTGGCTTTAGTCTTGCTGTTGTATGATTTTGTATGGTCTTGTGAAAATAATTAATAAAGTGGTCATATGCACCGTGTCTGTAGCGCACGCGTCTGTCTTTTGACGACCTTGGACAACGAAGGACGTTCCTCATGGTGAGCGACGACTCGAGGTGAACAATACCCGCTGGACATTATATATGTCCGTAAAACCTTCCGTTAACGCGACAAAAATGTATGTGTTTCCCCTGAATCATCCTTAATACGTTTGGAATTCCTTACGTCTTGTAGTCCAAACTCGGACGTCTGTAGCGCACCCGTCTGATGCAGAGGCCGGAGGTCATCCTCTTTTTCTAAAAAAACGTAAAATCGACTAAAAAGAAAAACAAAGCCCTGTCGCGCCTACAGGTCGAAGAACTTCGCCCACACCTCGTAGTAGTCATCGTCGTCCTCCTTCTCCTTCTTCACACGGTCGTCCCTGCTGGATCCCTGCCCGGGGTCATCCTGACAGACTGGTTTGGCCGGCGGCGCTGCTGTCCTCGAGGACGACGACGCCTCCCTCGTCGCGGCCACGACGCCATGCGGCGATCTCCTCCAGGGCGCGGCGCTGGCGCTCCATCTCCAGCCGCGCCCAGTCCTCCCGCGCCCACTTCATGGCGGCCTCATCGTCGAGTGCGGCCTCGTCAGCATGCTTGCTCTTCACGGGGGCGAGCCCCGGCTCCGTCTTCGGCTTGACAAGGTGGGGCGTAGGAGCCGAGGAGGCGCGGCCTCCCTCGATGATGACGAGGGCGGCGCCATGGGTGCGTCGGCCGAGCGGCGTTTCCACAGGCTCGGCCTTGACGCTAACGAGCGCCGGCGACCCGGAGGAGTGGCAGGAGGATCGAGAGGAGGAGGACCCGCCTAGCATTCGCCTCGGCAGCCACAGGTCGCCACTCCGGCGGGGGGCCAGGGCCGCCGGGTACTCGAGAGGCGAACCGTTGCCGCCCTCGAGGTACTCGAGGACGGCGTGGAGTGTGCGGCCGGGGGTGCCACACCATAGGCGGCGGCCGTCGCTGTTGTTACGCACCCTTACCTCTGGTGGGTTGTTAATGGAGGCGAGTCGCTCCACCTGCCGGTGTTCGAAGTACACCGCCCACGCCTCGTGGTTGCGGGCATCGTACTCCCGGAGGGCCCGCTCATCCACCGACAGAGAGGCCCGCACACGCTTGATCTTGGCGTGGAAGTAGCCGGCGTGTTCGACGTCGGCAGCGGGGGGCGTCCCAGCCCCCCGGTGCTGAGCCTCCACCGCCCCGACACGCGTATGTCGGGGGGCGCCGGGTAGCTCGCCTCGTGGAGGAGGTGAGCTTCCCACTCATGCAGAGAGCGGCGGCCGAAGCCATTGGCCCCCGCCGCCTCGCCGGAGAACCGTTCACCCATTGGCTGGGCTTGCACGCGGTGGCTTGACGGGGAGAGAGGGAAAAAGAGAGTGTCGGCGGCGAGAGAGGGGGGCTGCGGGCGGGTGCGTCCACCGGCGAGGGAGGGGGCGCCTTCTATAGCGGCCGGGGGGCGGCAACGTGTGTACGCGTGGCGGGAGGGGCGCATCGCCGCACTGCGCTGCACATGAGGAATCAGTGGAAGGCTGACCTGCGGCAGCCTTGTCATTGACTCCCCGCGGGAAACCGAGGCGATGAGGACGACGAGGCGCGGGGGTCGCTGACTCGGCGGGCATGCCGTTCTTTTGCGCCAAAAAGATTGCCCCGGCGCCCCAGGCGTCCCCCAGTGCGCCGGGTTCGGCCTGGGTCCGTCGACGCCGGTTTCAGGCCTAACCGGTGAAAATTGGGCTCCTGGGAACGCGATTGGGTCGTTTTTTAGCGCCGGCACTAAGAATGTTTGAGGGGGGGGGGCTGTTGGGGGCGCGACTGGAGATGCTCTAAGCTGCACTTGTTTGGGTGGCACTGCAAATGAGTGTTCATTTTATTTTATTTTATTTTGAAAGGGGCGTTCACATATTAGCCATCGAACGAGCCTTTGGTAAAAGCATGCAACCCATCGAATCTACTACTCCCTCCATTTTAAAATAAGTGTCTTAATTTTGTATTAAATTCAGTACAAAATTATATTAAAGTTAAGACACTTATTCTGAGACGGATAAAATACGAACTAGGCATTTTTCCCATACCTGCATATGCAATAGTTCCTCGGCCAGGAAGTACTTTCTTTAGTTCCAAACGTTGATGGGTTTAGGGCATGTACAATGTTCCTTTTCCTTTTGCGGGGAGAGACCATGTATAATGTTGGTCAAAACTACTACTCCGTTTCATAATATAAGATCACTTGCAAGCTGCTTGAAAATGATCTTATATTATGGGACGGAGAGAGTAGGTGCTAAGAAATTTCAGCCCTGGGTATCAAAAGTTAGATAACATACAAGTGCTAAGATTTCATTTTATTTTTTTCAGAATCGTTTATAGCAGAAAGCACCCGGTTCTAACTAGCGTGTTCTACAAAGACTTGAATTCATATTCAACCGAAATAGCAAACGAGACGTTTAGGAAGGAACATGTAATGAGAAAGGAGTTACCAACACCGGCGGTCTTGTGATCCGCTTTAAACATCAGAAACTCGTGGAGAACTCACCTTTCTCCAAGAAAAATGTGGAGAACTGGGCGCCCATGTTCTTCATAGGTAGACAATTATATTTCGAGTCAGGGTCCCACTAACTACTTTTTTGGGGGGAAAGACCAAACGTCAAATATTAAGCAACACAAACGCTTACAAAAGGACCTTTAGATGAATTTTAAAACACATCCAATTCATTAGGGTATTGAAGTCTTCCTCGTCCTGCATTCACCGATGTGCCGTGAGCAAAGCTCGTTGTCGCCTCTGGGCTCCATCTCAATGGAACAAGTTTGTTAAAATCCAAGACCATGTATGAGTGGCAGTTTAGAATTCATCGAAGTAAACCAGAAGATGCCAACAGACACGATCTAGGTAGCAAATCGGCGTCACAAGAAGAAAATGCTTGGGGGGA
>NC_057813.1:123057009-123073891 GCF_018294505.1 Triticum aestivum | reverse complement strand
AGTTGGAATTGGAGACGGAGGACCAACACGCACAATCACATTGTCCACTCCGCATGACAATGCAACAAAGACAAACCTACAAGGGAAAATGCTAGACCCGAAGAACAGTTTTGAGGATACAACATCTTTCACACGCCAAAAAATTATCACCGGGACGAGTGGTGGAAAGATCTTATTCCACGTAGGTAGCGCCATGTTCTGCCACTTACGAATGGAGACAAACAATAAATTTATTCCTAACCCTACCGCCACCATACTGAAGCCCTAGGGTCTCTGCCTCTCTCGTCATCGGAGCGACGGACAGAGGAAGAAGGGGCCCAGGGTCTCGCCAGGGAGTAGGGTAGATCAGCCGCCGTCGCTCGCCTAGCCCAGTTTGCATGAGCGAAAAGAACCCACTAGTTACATACCGGTTCCACATGCTATATATGAAACTATTTTCACATTAGAAAATTTTGTGATGTATTTTCCAAGATTGGTTCCCCTTGACCATTGCTGGCTTCATGGAAGATTGGTACAGTACGTAAACATTTTGTTTTAGAGTATGTCATAGTGTGAGAGTAGTGTAGTACTCCCTCCGTTTTTTTAGTCTGCATATAAGATTTGGTCAAAGTCAAACTTTGTTAACTTTGACTAAGTTTATACAAAAAATTATCAAGATTCATAATATGAAATCAACATTGTTGGATGCATCATGAAATAATTTTTCATACGATATAGCTTTAGTATTGTAGATGTTAGTATTTTTTTCTAAAAAGTTTATCAAACTTTACAAAGTTTGACTTTGATCACTTATATGCAAACTAAAAAGAAACGGAGGGAATAAGAACGGACCATGAATTGCAGACGTGGCTAGCTGGCCGTTAAGGTGCCACGTCGAGCTACATGCATGGAATTCAGAACAGTCGGTGCACTCCCTTTGACCTCCTTTAAAGAGTAGGCCAAATGCCATCCACGCACGCACAGGCATAGACCAATGTTTGTATCACAGCACACACTTCACCAGTCAGCCGAACGCATGGGTTTTCCTTGAGATATTACTCTTTTTTTTTGGCGAAAATTCTTTAAGGTATTGCTGTGCCATCCGCCGGAGGAGATAGAGAAATTAATGCCATGCTTGGCACTTCTATAAACTAAACTAGTAGTACGATGTTTTTATATTTAGCGATAACAAATTAGTTTTTTACAGATCATGACATATAATACTTTGTAAATAAGTTAACCTACGTACATCGTACCTGAGCCGCTTCATTTCTGTAGAAAGACAAGATGTGGACTGTGCAATCGCGATGTATTGATCGGTGTATCAGGCACATCAGAGGTGGGCCACAACCTTAACTATACAAAGGAAACAGGAGGTGGGCCCTATACACAAACATATGCGTACACAATATACTCAACACCCCCCGCAGTCGAAGCGGCGCCAGTGACGCAGAGACTGGAACGAAACTCCTCGAAGGTGGAAGTCGGCAATCCCTTCGTCATCACATCGGTGAACTGTTGTGCAGTCGGCACGTGGAGAACCCGAATACGTCCAAGGGCCACCTGCTCGCGCACAAAGTGAATGTCTAGCTCAATGTGTTTAGTCCGGCGATGATGAACGGGGTTGACGGAGAGGTACACCGCAGAAACGTTGTCGCAGTAGACAACCGTAGCCTGGGAGACGACGTGATGCAGCTCCTGAAGTAACTGTCGTAGCTAGGTGCACTCAGCAACAGTGTTAGCCACAGCTCGGTACTCAGCCTCCGCGCTGGAGCGCGAAACCGTGGGTTATCGCTTGGACGACCACGAGACGAGTGAAGGACCGAGGTAGACGCAGTAGACAAAGGTGGACCGACGAGTGTCTAGGCAGCCAGCCCAGTCCGCATCGGAGTAGGCCATCATCTCCAGAGAAGTGGATGATACGTCTTCAACGTATCTATAATTTATGAAGCATTCATGCTATTTTATTATCTGTTTTAAATGATTACGGGCTTTATTATACACTTTTATATTACTTTTGGGATTAACCTACTAACCGGAGGCCCAGCCCATATGGTTGTTTTATTGTCTATTTCAGTATTTCGAAGAAAAGGAATATCAAACGGAGTCCAAACGGAATGAAACCTTTGGAAAAGTTATTTTTGGAACAGAAGCAACCCCGGGAACTTGGAGTGCAAGCCAGGGAAGCGTCGAGGAGGCCACAAGATAGGGGGCGCGCCCACCCCCCCTGGGCGCGCCCTCCACCCTCGTGGGCCCCTCGAGGCTCCCCCGACCGACTTCTTTCGCCTATATATTCCCATATACCCTAAAAATATCGAAGACGAAGATAGATCGGGAGTTCCGCCGCCGCAAGCCTCTGTAGCCACCAAAAACCTCTCGGGAGCCCATTTCGGCACCCTGCCGGAGGGGGAACCCATCACCGGTGGCCATCTTCATCATCTCGGCACTCTCCATGACGAGGAGGGAGTAGTTCACCCTCGGGGCTGAGGGTATGTATCAATAGCTATGTGTTTGATCTCTCTCCCTCTCTCTCGTGTTCTCTCTATGGCACGATCTTGATGTATCGCGAGCTTTGCTATTATAGTTGAATCTTATGATGTTTCTCCCCCTCTACTCTCTTGTGATGAATTGAGTTTTCCTCTTAAAGTTATCTTATGGATTGAGTCTTTAAGGATTTGAGAACACTTGATGTATGTCTTGCCGTTAGGGATGGCAATGGGTCGGGTTTGGGTCGGGTGGACCTGGTCCAAATCCAACCCATGACCCATCTTCCTACCCTCTGCCCATCCACCAAATTATCCATGGGCACAACTTGTGCCCATGCCCAAACCCGCTAGATACCCACATACCAATGGAGCTCCATGGGTAAATAAAATTCAGCATGAAGCCTTCCCAAAGATCAAATTAACTCATCATCATTCACTCACAAATTTCAACAAAAGCTACATGCATAAGTAGGCAACAAGTAATATGATGAGTCCTTAAGTGTGACATACTAGAGGTTGCTTTTGCAGCATATAACTTATGGTACCATTGATTTGTTCTTTCTACTGTCACTGGCATATGGCCCCACATGTCATACGGGTATCCATTGGATATCCATGGAGCACAACCTATAACCGTGCCCAACCAAGTTGTTCGTGGGTATCCATATCCATGGACCCATGGGCAGAAATGTACTCCATACCCTTGCCCAACCGGTCGGGTATCCATGGGTATCTAGATCCATGGATAAAATTGCCATCCCTACTTGCCGTGCTTATCTGTGATGACAATGGGATATCACGTGATCCACTTGATGTATGTTTTGGTGATCAACTTGCGGGTTCCGCCCATGAACCTATGCATAGGGGTTGGCACATGTTTTCGTCTTGACTCTCCGGTAGAAACTTTGGGGCACTCTTTGAAGTACTTTGTGTTGGTTGAATAAATGAAACTGGGATTGTGTGATGCATATCGTATAATCATACCCACGGTTACTTGAGGTGACAATGGAGTATCTAGGTGACATTAGAGTTTTAATTGATTTGTGTCTTAAGGTGTTATTCTAGTATGAACTCTATGATAGATTGAACGGAAAGAATAGCTTCGTGTTATTTTACTACGGACTCTTGAATAGATCGAGCAGAAAGGATAACTTTGAGGTGGTTTCGTACCCTACCATAATCTCTTCGTTTGTTCTCCGCTATTAGTGGCTTTGGAGTGACTCTTTGTTGCATGTTGAGGGATTGTTATATGATCTATCTATGTTATTATTGTTGAGAGAACTTGCACTAGTGAAAGTATGAACCTTAGGCCTTGTTTCCTACCATTGCAATACCGTTTACGCTCACTTTTATCATTAGTTACTTTGCTGTTTTTATATTTTTAGATTACAAAAACCTATATCTACCATCCATATTGCACTTGTATCACCATCTCTTCGCCGAACTAGTGCACCTATACAATTTACCATTGTATTGGGTGTGTTGGGGACACAAGAGACTTTTTGTTATTTGGTTGCAGGGTTGCTTGAGAGAGACTATCTTCATCCTACGCCTCCCACGGATTGATAAACCTTAGGTTATCCACTTGAGGGAAATTTGCTACTGTCCTACAAATCTCTGCACTTGGAGGCCCAACAACGTCTACAAGAAGAAGGTTGTGTAGTAAACATCAGTGGACGTCATGAGGGTGAGTCCGAGGGTCATCGTGCCGCGAATGTAACGGAGGATCCGCTTCACGAGAGTCCAATGGGACTCACGAGGGGCGTGCATGTGGAGACACACCTGCTGAACAGCATACTGAAGATCCGGTCTGGTGAGAGTCAGATACTGACGAGCACCAACGATAGACCGGTAGAAAGGAGCATACGACACTAGCGAGCCCTCAACAGCAGAAACCTTGGCCTTCGTGTCAACAGGAGTAGCGACAGGGTGATAGTTGAGCATGCCAGCACGCTCAAGAAGCTCGTGCGCATACTTCTGCTGATGAAGAAAGAAACCGTCCGGGCGTCGAACGACCTCAATGCCAAGAAAATAATGTAGAGCACCCAAGTCCTTGATGGCAAACTCGTCACGCAGCCGAAGAGTAATCTGCTGAAGAAGAGCTGCGGAGGAGGCCGTCAGCATGATATCGTCGACGTAGAGGAGAAAATATGCAGTCGTGTCACCGTGGCGATAGACAAACAATGAGGCATCCGAGAGAGTGACGCTGAAACCCAGTGTCTGAAGAAACCCGGCGATCCGCTGGTACCAGGCGCGGGGTGCTTGCTTGAGCCCGTAGAGAGACCGGGACAGCAGACACACATGGCCAGGAAGAGATGCGTCGACAAAACCGGTGGGCTGCTCAAAATACACCTGCTCCTCAAGATGGTTGTGGAGGAAGGCGTTGGAGACATCCATCTAATGAATTGGCCAGCCTCGGGACACCGCAAGCTGGAGGACGGTGCGGATCGTGCCCAGTTTGACAACCAGGGCAAACGTCTCGGTGAAGTCAACTCCAGCACGCTGGCGAAAACCATGAACCATCCAGCGAGCCTTGTAGCGCTCAAGTGTACCATCCGAGTGGGTCTTGTGGCGAAAAACCCACTTGTCGGTGATGACGTTGGCGCGAGGAGGCCGGGGAACCACTGTCCAGGTACGGTTCCGTTGAAGAGCGTCGAACTCTTCCTGCATCGCCGCAAGCCAGTGAGGATCACGGAGGGCTGTGCGAGCGGACGCGGGAAGAGGAGACGGCTCCGCTATGAAGATGGCGAGGAGGTACTCATCGCTCGAGTACCAGAGGCTCGGACGGTCAACATCGTCTCTAGCCCATGTAAGAGGGCCAGTCGGCAACACTGGAGCGGCCGGCGAGGCGGGTGGCAAACCCACCGGCGAGGCGGCCGGCGACCGAGCCGGCGAAGGAGCCGGTGAGGCGGCGGCCGATGAGGCGGCGGCCAAGGCGGCCGAAGGGGCGGCCGAGCCTGCAGCGCCCGAGCTCGCGACGCCCGAGTCGGGGGCGGCGCGTGAAGAAGGGGCGCCAGTGTGACGCCCGGATAATTAGCCTACAGTAATCCCACGTTAACGATGCCACATCACCTCGGTTACTGTTGCTAATCTCGCGTTGGATCAAAACTATTCAAATTCAAGTTTGAATTTTAGCAAACAATAAAAGTTTTCAAATATTAAAACTAAAATGCTCAGAGTGAACCAAATAATGCATAGGTAATTATGATGGAGAAACCACACCTTTATAAAATATTTAAATACTATTAGGAGAATAAAATAGTAGAGAAAATTATTATTTAAATGCTTTTAAATATTAAATAATTATGAAACTATTTTAGTTTGGGTAACAAGTTAATGTGGCGGTGACATAATTGGTAACATCAATTTAAGTGCCACTTTGGTATATTGTTAACGCTAGAATAAGCAGCAATTAAAAGAAACAAAAAAGAAACAAGAAACATAAGAAAAAGAGAAAAAGCCAAAACAAACAAATGAAAACAAAAGGCCCCAACCCCACCTGGGCCTCAGCCACCCGATCGGCCCAGCCCAACTTCCCCCTTTTCCTTCAACCTCTATTCATCAGAGGCTGTGTGGCCGATGTCGGTGCCAAAACCGACAGATCTCGGGTAGGGGGTCCCGATCTGTGCGTGAAGGCTGACGGTAAGAGGAAGCAAGGGACACAGATGTTTACCTAGGTTTGGGCCCTCTCGATGGAGGTAAAACCCTACTTCCTGCCTGATTAATATCGAAGATATGGGTAGTACAAGAGTAGATCTACCACGAGATCATAGAGGGTAAACCCTAAGAGCTAGCCTATGATGGTATGATTGTAAATGTAATCGGCCTTCTAAGGACCATCCTCTCCTGTTTATATAGACACCGGAGAGGGCTAGGGTTTACATGGAGTCGGTTACAAGGAAGGAAACACAATATCCGGATCGCCAAGCTTGCCTTCCACGCCAAGGAGAGTCCCATCCGGACATGGGCCGAAGTCTTGAGTCTTGTATCTTCACGCTTCATTAGTCTGGACGATGTATACAGTCCGGCTATCCGGATACCCCCTTATCCAGGACTCCCTCAGTAGCCCCTGAACCAGGCTTCAATGACGATGAGTCCGGCGCGCAGTCTTGTCTTCAGCATTGCAAGGCGGGTTCCATCTCCGAATACTCCAAAGTACCTGTTACGACGACTAGTGTCCGGTATCCCATCGATGTTGTACCCCTCGGCTTTTGTGTCTCAATAATGACCATCTCCACGCGTCGACCGAATGCGAAGAGTCGAGGCATTTTTTTATTTACCATCCTCAATCCTCTGGGTTGACCGTCTATTTGAAGGGACGGGGATTCTCAGATCTAAACCTCACTCTCCCTCCCTGAGCTAGCATCCAACAGAGCGCTCCGCGAAAAACCATTCCAACATGGCCGGCCGTCGCGGCTCTTCTGCTCGCTCTCCTCGTTCCAAGTCGGGGGATTGGGGAGAGTGTTCAGTTCCTCATAGCCGTTTGATAGAGCTACCGGCCCAAGGGTTTATCCCACCAGCGTTCATGGTCCCCGTTTGAGCTGGAATAGCTACTTATGATGGAGGGGAACAAGTAGAGGGATCTCCAAATCCATCTCCAGAGGAGCGTATATGCCTCATCCCACATCTGCTAAGGGGCGTTGGGTTCCCCATCCACCCGTTTCTTCGCGGGCTCCTAGAGTTCTACGGCCTCCAGTTGCACAACCTTACCCCCGCCTCCATTCTGCATATAGCGGGGTATGTCGCCCTTTGCGAGCTGTTTTTAGGCTGCGAACCTCACTTCGGATTATGGAGGAAGTTGTTCTGCCTCGTCCCCCGCACCCAGGGAGAATCCCTATGTCAAGTGGGCGGGGCCGAAGTATGGCGCATTGCCGAGACCGGATACCTGTCCGGCACTCCTAAGAAGGAACCAGAAAACTGGCCTTCAGAGTGGTTTTACATTGATGACGTTCCCCTTCCGGATCCAATCCGTACAGGTATCCCCAAGTTCAGTAATGCCCCACCGAGGGCACGCCTAAGCTGGCGCCCTCGGGGCCCTCAAGAAGAGGACACGAGGGAAATACACTCCCTGATGAGCAGGATAAAGCTACTGGCCAAATCCAGACTGACGATAGTCGAGGTCATGGCAATATGCATAATACGGGGAGTGCAACCGCTTCAGTATCGGGGGAAGCCCATGTGGCACTTCAACGGGGAAGATGACGCCACCCGCTACGGCCGTAAGGGTCCGGACTCCGTCACTGCTTTGGCAAGGATATTGTCCGATTTATACAAAGGGGAAGAGGAGGAGTTCCTTCGCATTAAACCGCGGGACGGATTCTCCATGTACAACCCCCCAGAGTGGGTGAGTCGTCACTCCTTTCCTTGTTTTACTTACTTTAGCGTTCTTCTGCTAAGATTATCTGCATCGATGTTTTCGAGCAGGAACTGAGGAGGGCCGTAGAAGGAATCTTCAGCCCCTCCCCGCAGCCAGAGGACCCCGGAAGGGCCCTAGATCCAGGACTTAAAGAAGATCCGGATATTACCGTGGAGCTCGTCAATGGGGTATTTCATCAAGCGAGCTGGGATGGTGCGTCGGTGGCCATTACGGCCGATTATCCCGGACTGCTCCCTGTGTCATGTGTAAGCCTAACTAAAAACCCTATCCTCCGAAGAGGACTCTCCTTAGGTATCATGATTTACCCTTGAGGCATCATGCTGCTTGCAGAGACGACGGTCGGAGCGCGGGGCCGAGCCCCTAGGGACTCGTCAACCACGGGCGCCCAGATCGGACAGGCTTAAGAGAAATGTGGTGAGGGTCGACACACCACTGCAGAGGTAAAGTCATAACCTGTCCTGCGATAATAGTATTTGAAATATGACAGCGCCCTTTGTGTCTTGGCAGGAAGAGGAGCAACCGGACTATATCCGGGGATCCTGCCAATCACGCCTCCTCCAGCCGGGTTCCAGCACCGGCTTCGAGGGTGGAGGCGGGTACGGGGCCAGTACCGCATAGTTCTCCGATAGAGGATGCGGATATGTTATCGGCCACAAACTCCAAAGTGTAGAGAGCCATGAATCACCAGCGCCGGAGGGCCGTGCTTTGGAACAACATCTTTTCCGAAGAGGCCTTTAATGCCTTCAATTCGGCAGACGCATACATCCGAGCTGCTCAAGGCGGGCTTGCCCAGGCGACGAACCAGTATACCAAAGATATACGGGTAAGAAATTTTGATAAGTATGTGTAGCAGTAGCCCCTGAGACTTGAAATAGTTGGAACAACTATTTGAAGGATCAATGTATGCACATGTTCTTGTAGATAAGAATGAACAATTGGCTCGGGAGCTAGAGGGGTGTAAGGCCCAGCTGAGGGACGCGGTTGCCAAGTTAGAGGGATCCCAGAAGGCCTCCGCTGGTAACATTTGTCTCAATTGTACTAAGAGGCACCAGTTAGTAAATGGCTGATATGACAAATCTAGCAGAAAATTCTGCAGATAATCCCGGGGTGAATCCGGAGGGCGGAAGAGATGACGACTCGCATCTCAAAGGGCAGCTAAAGGCCGGCGAGCGCATTCTCACGCAAGTTCGGCAGGAGAATAACAATCTTCAAGATGCCAATATACGGTTGGACGTGGAGTTAAAAGACGTCCTCGCCCAGCTGGCGGACTCCGTAAAGGAGAATAAAAGGCTTCGACGCGGCATTTATGGTGAGTGCCTAGACGAACTATATGGTAGTTAGGCGGGGGAGTGTCTTGAATTTTTTTTGCTTGTAGGAATGTTAACGGGTCGCCCCGAGGAGGGGATGCCCTCATCTACATGTGATGTACTACAAGAACTTTCACAGTTGCACGAGCGAGCTCGGCAGGTGATGCACGGCATTGCTCAGGCCTTGTGGCCATCAAGCCTCCTGCCGAATGGCATGGGGGAGCATGTGGACCTGCTTCAAGGAGCCCGGCGGCGCTTCCGACTGTGGAAGATATCAGCGTGCTAGCAAGGTGCAAGAGAAGCTTGGGCAATGGTGAAGACGCGCTACACCAAGATGGACCCGAACCATATGGCCGAAGTAGGACCGGCGGGGCCCGATGGGTAAGAAATTCCCGTAAGTCTGGTATATGACCAGGTAGCCTTAGCCGCAAAGTATTCTCAACAGGACTGTAAGCTAGATAGCCTGTTGGATGGCATAGAGGAGGAATATAGTCAGTCCAAGTGACTGTGTAATTAGATGGGCGTGAGTAGCCCCTAGCCAGATTAAAATCATTTGTCATGGCGGACCTTTTCTCTTCAACCCCCGGATCCTACAGTCCGGGGTGTGTCCGAATACCCGCTCAGTTATACAAAACCGGGGTATGCGTGGAGACCAGGCGTAGGGGTCATAAGTGCTTGAACAGACAAGTACCCAACTAGTTATGTTATATTACATGGATAGTAAGAAACATCTTCCAGGGAGAATAGTTCCTTTAGGGGTTCCTTTCCCTGGGTATGCATGCGGCAATGCGCATGTCCGGACTGTGAGTGATGGCGCAGGATACAAAACTTCTGGGGATTTACATTGTAATAAACAAATACTTCTTTTTGTCACCGATCGAATATTCTCTTAAGGAAACTAGCTTTCGGCTTCACCCAGTCTGAGGTACACATCCGGCTGAACCGGCAGTAACAATCATCAAGGTGGTCCCCTTATGCCCTAGCCGAATTAACGGGAATGTAGGGCATAAACACAAGAGTCAGGCAACCCAGCTTGGCCACGTCTTAAGTCATATCGATGCATATAATGGTGAAGAAAAGGCACATATGGAAAAGAAACTCATATGTGATGGGCAAAAAGCCATTTGAGTAGTTAATTTTAGCTTCCGTACGGGAAGCCCCCAGGTATTGCTTACACACATAGTGCAGCCGGAGTAATCCGGGAGTCCGCACTGTATTAAGTACTTTGTGTGAAGAGAAAAAGGGTCGAGAAAGGAAAAGTGGGGTGGAGCGTAAAAATAAAAAAAGGAGGAGGGGAAAGGAGACGAACGCTGAGTTCGGCGTTAGGCGTAGAATCTCCGGAGTCTGTCCGCGTTCCATAGGTTCGGCTCGAGTCTGTTATCGGATGCATTACGTTAGCGGTACACTCCTCCGGTGAGAACTTTGTAAATGAAGAAGGGACCTTCCCACTTGGGTTTGAGTTTGTCCTTCTTCTTCTCCGGTAGGCGTAGAACGAGCTCGCCAATATTGTAAGTTTTGGTCTGCACTTCTCTGCTTTGATATCGTCGAGCCTGCTGCTGATAGAATGTAGAACGGGCTTTTGCAACGTCGCGCTCCTCCTCCAGGGCGTCCAAGTTATCATGCCGATCTAACTCGGCTTCCTTCTCTTCGTACATGTGTACGCGTGGCGAATCATGTATTATGTCGCAGGGTAGTATTGCTTCCATGCCGTACACCATAAAAAATGGTGTATACCCGATCGTACGATTCGGCGTGGTCCGCAGCCCCCAGAGTACGAGTCGAGCTCCTCCACCCAGTGAGTGTCCGACTCTGTCAAGGATCTCACTAGTCTGTGTTTGATGCCGCTCATGATGAGACCGTTTGCCTGTTCGACCTGGCCATTTGTTTGAGGATGGTAGACGGAAGCATACTCGAGCTTAATGCCCATTTTGCTGCACCAAGTTTTGACTTCATCGGCTGTGAAATTTGAGCCATTATTGGCGATGATGCTGTGGGGGACACCATATCGGTGTACGACCCCAGATATGAAGTCTATTACTGGTCCAGATTCGGCCGTTTTATCTGGTTTGGCTTCTATCCATTTGGTGAACTTGTCTACCATGACCAATAAGTATTTTTTCTTGTGGCTTCCCCCTTTAAGGGGTCCGACCATATCTAGCCCCCAGACCGCGAAGGGCCAAGTTATGGGTATTGTTTGGAGAGCGGTAGGGGGCATATGACTCTGATTGGCGAAGAGCTGGCAACCGACGCAGTGTTGGACAAGGTCCTGTGCGTCTGCTCGGGCCGTCGGCCAGTAGAACCCTATACGGAAGGCCTTGCTGACTAGTGCTCGAGCCGCGGCGTGGTGTCCGCCCAGTCTGGCGTGGATTTCAGCCAAGAGCTGCCTCCCTTCCTCTTCGGAGATGCACCTTTGGAGCACTCTGGTCGCACTTTTCTTATAGAGTTCCCCTTCATGGACTTTGTAAGCTTTAGAACGCCGGACGATGCAGCGTGCTTCATTTTGGTCTTCGAGGAGCTCCTGCCTATTTAGGTAGGCCAAGAAAGGCTCAGTCCATGGTGCGAGGACAACCATGATTTAGTGGGCTGAAGATGTTATTTCGGTGGTAGAGCCTTCGATTATGTCTGACAATTCGGAATCCGGGGGTGTGTTCGGATCCGTGCTAGTACTGCCGGACTCCCCTTCCCATACTACGGATGGCTTGAACAACCTTTCCAGGAATATGTTAGGTGGGACAGGGTCGCGTTTAGCGCCGATGCGGGCGAGGACATCCGTCGCTTGATTGTTTTCTCGAGCCACATGGTGGAATTCGAGCCCCTCGAACCGAGCTGACATTTCGAGGATGGCGTTACGGCAGGCCGCCATTTTCGAATCCTTGGCATCAAAGTCTCCGTTTATTTGTGATATTGCGAGGTTCGAATCCCCATGCACTTCCTGGCGTTGGATGCCCATAGAGACTGCCATCCTAAGACCATGCAACAGAGCCTCATATTCAGCTGCATTGTTGGAGTCTGTGTATAATGTTTGGAGGACGTACTGGACCGTGTCTCCGGTGGGAGACGTCAGGACTAAACCTGCTCCCAATCCGGCTAGCATTTTAGAGCCGTCGAAGTGCATGATCCAGTTGGAGTACGCACCGTACTCTTTAGGGAGTTCGGCTTCCGTCCATTCGGCGACGAAGTCCGCCAGTACTTGCGACTTGATGGCCCGCCGTGGTTTGTATATTATGTCGAACGGAAGGAGCTCGATAGCCCATTTAGCAATCCGGCCCGTAGCGTCGTGGTTATTTATTATGTCATTGAGTGGTACTTCGGAGGCTACTGTGATCGAACACTCTTGAAAGTAGTGTCACAGCTTCCGGGATGCCATGAAGACCGCGTATGCTATTTTTTGATAGTGTGGGTATCGAGATTTGCATGGGGTGAGGACCGTGGATACGTAATAAACCGGCTTTTGGAGCGATAATTTGTATCCGTCACCCTCTCGTTCGACGACAAGCACTGCGCTTACCACTTGATGTGTTGCAGCTATGTACAGCAGCATAGGTTCGCCGATATTTGGCATTGTTAGGACTGGATTATTGGCCAATAAGGTCTTTATTTCATCGAGTCCGGCCGCGGCTGCATCCGTCCACACAAAGTGTTCAGTGCGCAGGAGAAGGCGGTAAAGAGGTAGCGCCTTTTCTCCTAACCTGGAGATAAAACGGCTCAAAGCAGCCACGCATCCAGCTAGTTTCTGGATGTGTTTGAGGTCTGTCGGTATAGCCAATTGCGACAAAGCTCGATTTTTTGTCGGATTGGCTTCAATTCCTCTACTGGAAACGATGAAGCCCAGCAATTTTCCGGAGGGAACGCCGAAAACGCATTTTTCCAGATTCAGCTTGATGTTGTATGTTTGGAGGTTGTCGAACGTAAGCCTCAAGTCATCTATTAGGGTTTCGACGTGTCTTGTTTTTATGACTACGTCGTCCACGTATTCTTCCATTGTTTTGCCGATTTGCTCTTCCAGGCATGTTTGAATCATGCGTTGATAGGTTGCGCCGGCATTCTTAAGCCCGAAAGGCATATTGTTGAAGCAGAAGGGGCCATATGGCGTTATGAAGGCTGTTGCTGCTTGGTTGGACTCTGCCATCTTTATTTGATGGTATCCAGAGTATGCGTCAAGGAAACACAGCGAGTCATGTCCTGCTGTGGCGTCGATGATTTGATCGATGCGAGGGAGGGGAAAGGGATCCTTGGGGCAAGCCTTGTTGAGGTCTTTGAAGTCGACGCACATGCGCCAGGATTTGTCCTTCTTTGGTACCATTACCAAGTTCGCCAGCCAATCCGGATGCTTGATATCTCTGATGAATCCGGCCTCAAGTAGCTTCACTAGTTCTTCCCCTATGGCTTGTCGTTTGGGCTCAGAAAACCGCCTTAGGGTCTGTTTAACAGGTTTGTATCCCTTTAGTATGTTGAGGCTATGTTCGGCCAATCCACGCGGGATGCTCGGCATGTCAGATGGGTGCCAGGCGAAAATGTCCCAATTCTCGCGTAAGAAGTCTCGCAGTGCAGCGTCGATAGCGGGGCTCAACTGTGTCCTGATGGAAGCTGTCTTCGTGGGGTCCGTTGGATGGACTTGGAATTTGACTATCTCATCTGCGGGTTTAAATGAGGTGGACTTGGGTCGCTTGTCGAGTATCACGTCATCCCTGTCCACGGTGGCGCGCAGTGTTGTTAATTCTTCTGCTGCTAGGGCTAAGGATAATGCCTCCAAGGCTAGTGCCGCGGTTTTGTTTTCGGCGCGGAGTGCGACGTCCGGATCACTAACTAGAGTGATGATTCCATTGGGTCCGGGCATTTTAAGCTTCATGTACCCGTAATGGGGTATAGCTTGAAAGCTTGCAAACGCGTCCCGCCCTAGAAGGGTGTGGTATCCGCTGCTGAAAGGAGCCACTTGGAATGTGATTTCTTCGGACCTGTAATTCTCTGGGGTGCCGAATACCACATCGAGTGTGATTTTTCCCGCACACCGTGCTTCCCGGCTAGGGATGATTCCCCTGAAGGTGGTGCCGCTTTGCTCAATGCGGCCTTTATCAATTTCCATCTTATTGATCATTTCTTCATAGATCATGTTTAATCCGCTTCCGTCATCCATGAGTACTTTAGTGAGCCGGAAGCCATCCACGATTGGGCTAAGGACCAGAGCGGCCGGTGCCCGGACAGTCTGGGATCGGGGTTCGTCACTGGCATTGAAAGTTATAGCAGTGTCGTTCCAGGGGTTTATCTTTGCCACATGGCAAATTTCGGCGGAGCTTCGATGAGCTCGCTTGCGCCTATTGTTTGAGGCGAAAGTCTCGAAGACTGTCAACACCGCATTGTGTTCGTTGGTGGGATATTGTTCCGCTTTATGGTTTGCAAGAAGATCCTCGCCACTTTTTGCAACCTGCCGGAGTATCCAACATGCTCTAAGGCTATGAGTTGGTGTCGTGTCCGGAGTGCTGTGGAGTTTACATGGTCCATTGAGCCATTCTTCCAATACGGTTCCCTGCACTGGGGTGTGTTTTGGCTTCTTGGGGACAGGGTCGGCCGACTTACGAGAGTTCACCCGTTTAGTTCGGAGAAAGGTCTTGGTGAGAGCCGTACTGTCCCAAAATTCTGTTTGGGTTTTCCAGGCGCTTTCCCTAGCACAGTACTTCTGTACTATGATTGCCAAATCCGCGAAGTGTACTATGTCACGACGTCTTATAGCATTAAGGAGTCCTTTGTCCGTGCAGTTTTTGCAGTAGAGTAAGACTACATCCTCCTCGCGGCAGTCATGGACCTTGTTAAGCGCAAGGAGGAATCTGGCCCAGTAGTGATGTATGGTCTCTTGGGCTCTTTCCTGATGCGGAAGAGATGGTTTATGTCCTGGTGGGTGTTGTTGGCTGAATCCGGATTCCGATCCGATCTAACACCCAGGGGCGTGGGAGGTTCCGAGCCTGAAAGCTCGGGATCCGGAGTACGGCCCAATTTCTTCGGCCCAATGCTTGGTTCTAAGTCCAGGACTTGGGTCATGTCTTCCTTTGAGCAGGTATTCGGCTCAAGGAGTTCGGTGATCCGGACATAGTTCGTCCTCAAAGTCGAGGGGGGGGGGGGTTCGTGTGTGGTTCCTCCACTACCGCTATCTCATGGGTGGCCGGCGGGGATCTAATGTCCCTTTGGTCGGGTTTAAGCCCGACCCGGTCATAGTCTATAGCGACTCCCAGAGCGGCGATGCGATCCAAGAGCTCATTAAGGGAGAAGAGCTCCATCAGATCTATCTGTTCTGCGAGTTCCGAACTGACGCGACTGATGACCCGAGAGGCCATCGTCGGCTATACCGCCGATGGGGCGGCCATGATAAAGCCGCCAAGTCAGAGAGTTTGGCCTACAGCCAGAGCTCCCCCCGAGGTGATGTGGTCCTTGACGACGAGACGAGCCATCGAGCCTTGCGGCGACGACACAGAGGAACTCTCAATGAAAGCACCAATGTCGGTGTCAAAACCGGCGGATCTCGGGTAGGGGGTCTCGATCTGTGCA
Source organism: Triticum aestivum (assembly GCF_018294505.1). Classification (NCBI taxonomy): domain Eukaryota; kingdom Viridiplantae; phylum Streptophyta; class Magnoliopsida; order Poales; family Poaceae; genus Triticum; species Triticum aestivum. Next base: position 123,058,205 of record NC_057813.1, on the reverse strand, counting down.
TCAAGGCTGATGGTAACAGGAAGCAAGGGACACAGATGTTTACCCAGGTTCGGACCCTCTCGATGGAGGTAAAACCCTACTTCCTGCTTGATTAATATTGAAGATATGGGTAGTACACGAGTAGATCTACCACGAGATTGTAGAGGCTAAACCCTAAGAGCTAGCCTATGATGGTATGATTGTAAATGTGATCGGCCTTCTAAGGACCATCCTCTCCGGTTTATATAGACACCGGAGAGGGCTAGGGTTTACATGGAGTCGGTTACAAGGAAGGGAACACAATATCCGGATCGCCAAGCTTGCCTTCCACGCCAAGGAGAGTCCCATCCGGACACGGGCCGAAGTCTTCAGTCTTGTATCTTCACGCTTCATTAGTCCGGACGATGTATACAGTCCGGCTATCCGGATACCCCCTTATCCAGAACTCCCTCAGCCGACGTGCGCCCGTCCACGCCGCGGATCGGCCACGTGCCGGCAATCCGCCGCATCCCCGACATCTACAAGGCACCCCGAGCCCCCCCCCCCCAGCTAACCCTAGCGCCATTCATTCCCTCCCCATGTCGCTTCTCTTCTCTCCCACGCGAATCCGAGCATAGCCGTCGCCATGGATTTGCCGCCAGCGTAGCCACCGTGCTCCCCTCGCCACTCTACCTTGTCCAGAAGACGTAGGCCATCGTCCTCGACCTCGACATGGACTGCCTCAAACTGGAACGCCAAGAAGACGCCGCATTCGTCGATCCCCTCCGTCGGCAACCGCCACTGCCGCCCCGTCGTCTTGCTGCTCCGTCCATCCCCGAACCGCATCACGCTCACCAACGGACTCCCCGGTGAGCCCTCTGGGGATTCTCCTCTCCTTCCTTTCGAATCCAGTGCCGTAGGTCGCCGACTGTACCCCAAATCAATCCGCCACCCGGCCGTTCCCCTGTGATCGTCGTTCGCACATGGCCATGCTTGCCGTTGTTCCCCTCCCCCGCGGCTACTACAGCCCGCTGCGGTGGCCACCGGGCCACGCCTGCTCCAGCCTGCCGTCGATCGCGCCGTAGCTGCCCCGCGCCCTACCCCCATTCGCCCCTCCTCGCATGCTGCTTGTCGCGGCAGCTGCGCTCGCCACTGCTTCTCTGCCCCCCCCCCTCCTCGCCTGCTCCCACTGAGCTGCTGCCCAAGGCCGCGGGCACTTCCCGCACGCCCCCACCAGA
>NC_057813.1:123050213-123056812 GCF_018294505.1 Triticum aestivum | reverse complement strand
CCACCAGAGGACACCGCCGCTGCTGGTTGTGGCCGAGGCCGCCGGCACACTCCGGCGCCCGTGCGTTCCCGGCCGGCCCGTGTTTAGCTTATGGACAAACCTCCCCTCTGATTAGGCTAACCCCCTGCTAATTACATGCTAACTAGTGGGCCCCTTAGATAAAATAGCTCACTAAATCCCTCGGTTAAAGTGTACAACCAATGACATGTGGGTCCCTATTATTTTAGATTAAAGAAAAATCATTTCATAAGTCATTAAGACACTTACATGTGGAACCCTCCCCTGTACTATTCATCGGTTGAACGGTCAATGTTGACTGGGTCAACTGGGCCCTCTGGACCCATCTGTCATCCACTATGGCTAGCCAACAGTGTGTACACATAGAATTTCCTATTTAATTTCGAATTTAAATTTATTTCAGAAAATACAATAAACTTTGAAAAATCATATAAAATAATCTGTAACTCGGATGAGAAAGTTTTATTTATGAAAGTTGCTCAGAATTTCAAGACGAATCTGAATACTTGGTCCGTTCGTCCGCCACACGTCCCTAACATAGCGAACATGCAATCGTCCCCCTCCATTTCATCTGTCCGAAAATACCAAACTTCGAGAAAACATTCCCGGATGTTTCCCCCTTCGCCAGTATCGCCTAGTACCGCGTTAGGTCACCCCCAGCATCGTGTTTTGTCATGTTATGTTTTGTGATGCCTTGTTTGCTCCGTATTTACTATTTCTTCCCCCTCTTCTCTCCGGTAGACTACGAGACTGACACTGCTGCTGCCCCGTCCGACTACAGAGTTGACGACCCCTCCTTCTTGCCAGAGCAACCAGGCAAGCCCCCCCTGATTACTAGATATCTGATACGTCTCCGTCATATCTATAATTTTTGATTGTTCCATGCCAATATTATTCAACTTTCATATACTTTTGGCAACTTTTTATACTATTTTTTGGGACTAACATATTGATCCAGTGACTAGTGCCAGTTCTTGTCTGTTGCATGTTTATGTTTTGCAGGAAACCCATATCAAACGGAATCCAAACGGGATAAAAACGGACGGAGAATTATTTTGGAATATTTGGGATTTTCTGGAGGAAGAATCAACGCGAAACAGTGTCCGAGGTGGCCACGAGACAGGGGGCGCGCCCACCCCCCTGGGCGCGCCCTGGACTCTCGTGGGCCATCCGTAAGGCGGTTGATGCCCTTCTTTTGCCGCAAGAAAGCTAATTTTACGAGAAAAATCTGGGCGAAAGATTCACCCCAATCAGAGTTACGGATCTTCAGATATAAAGGAAACGGTGAAGGGGCAGAAACAGAGAACGCATAAACAGAGAGATGGATCCAATCTTGGAGGGGCTCTCGCCCCTCCCAAGCCATGGGATCCAAGGACCAGAGGGGAAACCCTTCTCCCATCTAGGGAGGAGGACAAGGAAGAAGAAGAAGAAGAAGGGGGCCCTTCCCCCCCTTGCTTCCGGTGGCGCCGGAGCGCCGCCGGGGGCCATCATCATCATCGCGATCTTCACCAACACCACCGTCATCTTCACCAACATCTCCATCACCTTTCCCCATCTATATCCAGCGGTCCACTCTCCCGCAACCCGCTGTACCCTCGACTTGAACATGGTGCTTTATGCTTCATATTATTATCCAATGATGTGTTGCCATCCTATGATGTCTGAGTAGATTTCTATTGTCCTATCGTTGATTGATGTATTGCTATGATTGGTTTGAGTTGCATGTTTTATTATTGGTGCTGTCCTATGGTGCCCTCCGTATCGCGTAAGCGTGAGGGATTCCCGCTGTAGAGTGTTGCAATGCGTTCATGATCCGCTTATAGTGGGTTGCGTGAGTGACTGAAACACAAACCCGAGTAAGGGGACTGTTGCGTATGGGATAAAGGGGACTTGATGCTTTAATGCTATGGTTGGGTTTTACCTTAATGAATCTTTAGTAGTTGTGGATGCTTGCTAGAGTTCCAATCATAAGTGCATATGATCCAAGTAGAGAAAGTATGTTAGCTTATGCCTCTCCCTCAAATATAATTGCAATAGTGATTACCGGTCTAGTAACATAGTCAATTGCTTAGGGACGATTCCACATCTCCTACCACCACTTTTCCACACTCGCTATATTTACTTTTTTGCATCTTTATCTAAACATCCCCTAGTTTATATTTACGTGTTCTTTATTATCTTGCAAACCTACCCTATCACACCTACAAAGTACTTCTAGTTTCATACTTGTTCTAGGTAAAGCGAATGTCAAGCGTGCGTAGAGTCGTATCAGTGGCCGATAGGACTTGAGAGAGTATTTGTTCTACCTTTAGCTCCTCGTTGGGTTCGACACTCTTACTTATCGAAAGAGGCTACAACTATCCCGTATACTTGCGGGTTATCAATATCGCCTATTCTTCCCTCTACTGCTTGCATTCGAGTAGTGTATCATGTCACTGTTTCGGTTAATCCTATTCTGTTGCATAGCCTGTCATTGTTGCTACAATTGTTGATACCTTATCTGCAATCCTAAATGCTTAGTATAGGATGCTAGTTTATCATCTGTGGCCCTAAATTCTTGTCCGTCTGCCTTGCTATATTATCGGGTCGTGATCACTTGGGAGGTGATCACGGGTATATACTATACATACATACATACTATACAGATGGTGACTAAAGTCCGGTCGGCTCGTTGAGTACCCGCGGTTGATTCATGGATTGGGGGATGAAAGGACATACTTTCCTGACGGCCCTCTATGTGGATCTTTGTGGCGGAGCGACAGGGCAGGTTGAGACCACCTAGGCGAGAGGTGGGTCTGGCCCTTGTCGGCGTTCGTGGTTACTTCAAAATAACACGCTTAACGAGATCTTGGTCTTTGATCTGAGTCTGGCCACTGGCCTATACGCACTAACCAACTACGCGGGAACAGTTATGGGCACTCGACGTCGTGGTATCAGCGGAAGCCTTCTTGACGTCAGCAACTGAGCGACGCGCGCCGGGTTGGATTGGAATGCCTGCCCTTGTATAAGGGAGGCTAGGTATGCTCACCGGCCGCGTACGCAACGTGCAGGTGTGCAATGGGCAATGGGCCCATACCCCTGCGTGCATAGGATTTAAACCGGCATGCTGACCTCTCTGTTGTGCCTAGGTGGGGCTACGACGTGTTGATCTTCCGAGGCAGGGCATAACCCAGGAAAGTGTGTCCGGCCAAAGGGGATCAAGTGTGTTGGGTTATGTGGTGCACCCCTGCAGGGAAGTTGATCTATTCGAATAGCCGTGTCCCTCGGTAAAAGGACGACCCTAAGTTGTACCTTGACCTTATGACAACTAGAATTGGATACTTAATAAAACACACCCAGACAAGTTCCAGAGACAACCCGGTGATTGCTTTCCCACAGGGAGACGAGGGAAGGATCGCCTGGTAGGATTATGCTATGCGATGCTACTTGGAGGACATCAATCTATTCTCTTCTATATGCTGCAAGACGGAGACTGCCAGAAGCGTAGTCTTCGATAGGACTAGCTATCCCCCTCTTATTCTGGCATTCTGCAGTTCAGTCCACCGATATTGCCTCTTTACACATATACCCATGCATATGTAGTGTAGATCCTTGCTTGCGAGTACTTTGGATGAGTACTCACGGTTGCTTTGCTCCCTCTTTTTCCCCTCTTTCCTTTTCTTCTCGGATGCCGCAACCAGACGTTGGAGCCCGGGATCCAGATGCCACCGTCGACGACAACTCCTACTACACTGGAGGTGCCTACTACTACGTGCAGGCTGCTGACGACGACCAGGAGTAGTTTAGGAGGATCCCAGGCAGGAGGCCTGCGCCTCTTTCGATCTGTATCCCAGTTTGTGCTAGCCATCTTATGGCAACTTGTTTAACTTATGTCTGTACTCAGATATTGTTGCTTCTGCTGACTTGTTTATGCTCGAGTACTTGTATTCGAGCCCCCAAGGCCCCTGGCTTATAATATGATGCTTGTATGACTTATTTTACTTTTAGAGTTGTGTTGTGATATCTTCCCGTGAGTCCCTGATCTTGATCGTACACATTTGCATGCATGATTAGTGTACGATTGAATCGGGGGCGTCACAAGTTGGTATCAGAGCCAACTGCCTGTAGGAATCCCCCTTCCAAACTCCTTGGCCGAAGTTGAGTCTAGTCATTGAAAAAGTTTTTACTAACATGGTTGTGCGGCTTACGGGCCCACGTCGCCATTGGGTGATATTATGATCTTTTACTCCTCGTCTATACTCTAGGACTCTGATATCTCTTCTATTAGGGTTAAATGATTTTGCTAACTAACTCTAGGTTCTCGTAACTATTTCTCCCGAAGAGCCCTCATTCCAGAAGATCACCTGCTTCGTCAGAAGATTCTGAGGATATCCCTCGATATTTTCCCGAGACCCTTCTGCTCATGGCCTTTGCAATCCACTGTCACCGGTATATCCCTATGGATATCTGTATGCACTTGTCATTCTCTTGATCATTCCTCATCGCTCTTGTTGTTACAAGATGCCTCGAAATATTCGCCGTTGTCCCGAGAATCCTTTGAGTTTACTGGCTTGCAGTTTTATTTCGCATGAAAACCCTTACGGGTTTTTCCTCACAATTATCGAGGGTCTGTTCTTCTCAATTTTTCATGTGTCTCACATAATTCTTCGGAAAACTTTTGATCTTTCGAAAATCCTCTGCATCCTGTTACTCTTGAAACTCTTGCCTGCTTGCATTATGGTTAATTCCATATGACTAGTAGTCCTCGTTAACATCCCTTGTCTTAGTCATTTTGAGCCTATTGATTCAATGTGTGCGTACGCACGCAGTCATCAGGTTATCCTTTTTAAAACGGGAGACGAGCATGTTTGCCGAGGCGACATGCATGACACGAGTGTTCCTCGTTCTTATTACACGTGGAAGAAAAACTCTGAAGTATATGGCGAAGGGTGGCAGGATTAGGATGACCCAGGCGAGTGTGCCAAAGATCCACTCCGGTGGCGAGAGCGACAGGGACGGCGGAAGTGGTGGAGGTGGCGGAGTGAACTGGGTAGAGCTCGTCAGGGCTGTCACATCGGTGGAGCACCATCCGCGTGCGAGCGTCCTTAACAGAAAAACCATATTCGTCAAATTCAACGATAACATGATTTTCACGTGTAAGAGAACGGACAGAAACAAGATTTTTAATAGGCTCAGGAGAAACTAAGGCATTAGACATGGATATTGGAGTGGAGTTAGACGGAAAATATGCATGACCTATGTGGGTGATAGGAAGAGAGGAGCTGTCACCGACGGTGATGCGGTTGGAAGTGTGGACGGGATAGGAGGTGTGGAGGTTACCGGGATAAGCCGCCATGTGGGCGTGGCTCCGGTGTCCATGTACCAGTCGCCGCCGCCGATGTAGCTGGATGGAGAAGGGGCGGTGTGAAGAGCCGCCAGAAGGATTGGGTCCCACAGCGCCGGCGGGAGAGGATGTGGCGGGGCCATCAGGGGCAACAACGGCAGCCCGCCTGGCCTCGGCTGCTGGCCGTAGGGCGCCGCATAGGGCGCCACATAGGGCTGCGGCGCGGCATAAAACGCCTGGTGCTACGGTGGTCGGGCGCCGAGAATACCCAAGGCAGGGGCACGGGGAACCGGCATGGAGTAGGCGTGCACAACGCCGGTCCATGGGTTCTGGCCAGCGTACCACGGGGCCGGCTGATAGGCCTGCTGCGGCAGGGGGTGCTCCTCCCTGAGCTCCTGCGCCCCCCTGCTTGCGGCCGCCACGACGACCCCCCCCCCCATTGGCCGCCGGCTGGGGCGGCGGGAAGGGAGCGGCCGGAGCTGGTGGGAAGCTGGGCGGGAAGGCAGGCGCCGCCGGCTGGGGCGGCGTCGGGTGCGGCAGTGGCGGGGCTTGACCCCCGCGGGTGCCGGCGACGAGGGCGGTGTGGGTCGCGCTAGTCCGCGCCATCCGCATCCGGCGATCCTCCAACTTGAGGTACGCGACCACCTTAGCGAAGGTAGGCTCCGGGAGGAGGGTGAGGTTGGAGGCGGCGTTCCCAAAATCCTTGTTGAGTCCGGCGGTGAGGGTGCTGATGAGGAGCTCGTCGCCGATCGTCTCCCCGAGGTCACGGAGCTCATCGGCAAGCTTCTTGAGGCGCATGTAAAAATCATCGATGGACGAGTCAAGCTGCTGGCACCCATAAAACTCGCCATGGAGAAGGACCTTGCGCTGCAGCTTGTTGTCGGTGAAGAGGCCGTTGAGCTTGGTCCAGACCGCGTAGGCGTCGTCGGCGTCATGCACCACGGTGTGGAAGAGGTCGCTGGAGATGGTGAGGTAGAACCAGCGGATGATGGTGGCGTCGAGGATCATCCACTCCTCGTCGTTGATCATGAGCGCCGAGTCCACGGTGCCGTCCACGTGGCCGTGCAGGAGGTACTCACGGAACACAAGCGAAAAATACCGCTTCCAAGCGGAGTAGGACGCGGTGTTTTGATCAAGTTTCACCAGAACACGCTCATGGATGTTGAGGTCGCGGACGAGGGTGACATCGGGACCAGCGAACGGGTTTGAGACGGTGGAGGAGGAGGAGCTCATGGTTAGGGTTAGGGTTCAGGGCACG